>NW_028230436.1:12881858-13116908 GCF_043228905.1 Azolla caroliniana
ACAAATCAATCGTGTAATCTCATCTTCTCTCTTTCCCAATCTATCTTAAGTACTTTCTCTCCAAAGCTTGTATCGACTCTAAATCCTTCTGGTCCAGAACCCCGGCGGTTCCGCCTCACGATCCGCGCGTAGTGACGGATCTTCACGACATCGGATGCCTTCACCTTATAGATGAATTCATTCGAGAACTACTCCTTTCCTCCATCCGATCATAGGCATCGAATGTGCCAATCGGTTTCTTTTTCGACTTGGCTCTAAGACTTGAGCTTTTGGACGTGGGAGAGCACTTTACTCTTCTTCTTCATTAGGAAGATCCATGTGTAGAGGGAGTAGTCGTCAATGAAGGTCACGTAGCATCGGCATCTGCCGATCATCAGCGTTTGGGCCGGTGTTGTGAAGATTTCCGGCTACAATGAGAAAACCGAATGGATCGACCAAAATTGGTGAAGTGCACCGTGTGCACATGTACATTCGAAAATTTATATAAAATAAGACAGAAATTAAAGGGTGAAAAAGGCATTGATAGAGTTAATAAGTGGAATAATTGTGATGTGTACCTTCACACGCATGTATACATCAAGGGTACTGGGGAAGTGTGAAAGAGGGAGGGTTTAAATGTACTTCTCTGGAAATCGAGGCAAATATCTCCTCTGAAATAGAGGAATATTTGTCCCACATTGTAATGTCCTTCCCTCCTTGTAATATAAAACGAAGGAGAGGTGTCTTTTTAAGGGGTTTCCCACTTTTTTGGTTTTCTCTCCGTCTTTCGGCTGTGGGGTTCCGTTTTTTGTTTTTTTGGTGTTTGCTTTTGCTCGACCTCGTATGATCCGAGGGTTTCGGTTTTTGCGGTGTCTTTTGTGCAAGGCCTCCACTCGCGGTGGTGAGCCTGTCAGCTCCCGACTGGAGGCTTGCATGTAGATACTCGTTATATCTAATCCATTTGGTCCATCTCAAAGCCGGAGATGTAATCCGCTCTTGCTTTGTATATACATATATAAGAAGTTGTGTCTAAACGGTGTCTCTGGTAGTGTCAGGTGTGTTCTCTCTTTTCTGATACCAATACAAGGTGTGTGTGTGTGGGTGAGTGTGTGTGTGATTGTGCGTGTGTGTTCTCTCTCTCTCTCTCTCTCTCTCTCTCTCTCTTATTCAGTTGTCCCTAGTACGTATACAGAACTGCCCATGTTAGTGCCACAGCCGGCGAAGCTCGGTTCTTCTGGATCCGTCTCTCTCTGGTCCAAGATCCCGGTGGTCCCCCCCGCCAGATCCTACACGTACACTCGTATTTCCGCGACATCTTTGGTGAACCCGACGTGAAAGGGTGGCAAGGGAGGATGGAGTTGGAAGACGAAGACTTCCCAGAGATGATGGCGAAAGTAGTGGTGGAGTTCGGACAAGTGACAATGAGACGAGAAGCGGCACAACAAGTTGTCGAGAGTGTGTTCAATCAAGTCGATCATTTCAACGGGGACAAAGTCCCATTCTATTTGGAAGCCTACAATCCAGAAATGGTGAGGAGGGACGTAAGATGAGGCGTTGAGGCAAGAATTCTTTTGTCGGGTGGTTGCCATCCGGAAGCACGCAGAAGTAAAGCAGCTTTGAGCACCACATAGTTCGTAGGAGGCCTTCAAAGAGGCACTCTTGGAGGCATACAGAGGGCGGCCAAAAAGCCAGGGTCGGTGCGACTTCGACCAGTGGGTTACATCGGTGAAGACCCACCAGAGGACAACGAAGGCATTCCTGGAGTTTGAGCGGTGCTTTGCTTGGCTCCTAGAGTGAGAACAAAGACTGGTGCGGGTGGATAAAGTCCTGTTGTTCATGAAGTCAATCGACCAAGTGGAACGGATGACCATCAGAATCGAGCTCGAAAATGACGACGGAGAGAATGTCCTTACCAAGCTAGTTGAAAGTTAAACGGGTATGCCAATGGCTGGATAACGAGCGGCCTGCGAACAAAAAGGAGAAGATGATGTGCAACGGTGCACCATCACAGCAGGGAGCAGGCGCACAACAAGACAGACCAGCGAAGCTCAATGTCGAAGGCTGAAACCCTAGTTAAAGATCGAGGAAGAGGAGAGATCCAACACGTCGGCCTTCCGAATGACACGGACGTGGCCCATGCGGAGGCCGAGGGACGGTACGACAATACCATAGGAGAGGGTGTGGAGCAAACCACCCTCTCTACTTGTGAAGAAAGACCGACCGAGGATAAGGTCGGATTTGGGGAGATGACGATCGTCGGTTCGGGACGAGACCAACAGTTTCAGCCACGACAGCCCAAAACTCCAGACATTGGAGAAGCAAGCCCCGTAGGGGCTTGCGCGATCTAAGAAGTGATATAGCTACTGACTGCAATATCAAGGAGTCGGCTGGTATGGACAACTCGACAGAAGGCGAAGTTATGATATTGTTCCCCACACTGGATCCAGAGACTTTGGCGGTCACGTCCGTGAGCCGATATAAGACCGGAGAGATGGAAGATGGTGGTGGGGATGCCAAGGACGACAAGGACGACGAATTGGAGGTCGGACAAAGATGTCCCTCCACACCTTTTCCGGACACTTCAGCGGTCGAGCACATGTGCAGACGTGAGGTCAGAGAGAAGGAAGGTGGCAACGACGCGACATGGTCTGAGAGAAAAGATAGAGGCAAAGAAAAGAAGGACGGTCCTAGGTGTCTCCTCACACTTGATCCGGAGACTTCGGCAGTCGGGCCTGACAGGCGACATGAGACCGGAGAGATGGAGGGTGGCAGCGGGAGACCAAGGATCGGTGACACGGAGAAGAATAAATGGAACGGTCCCTCCACATCAAATCCGGAGACATCGGTGGTCGGGCCCGTGAGCTGACGTGAGACCAAGGAGAAGGATGGTGGCAGTGACAAGACATGGTCTGAGACCAGTGTGTGCGTAAAGAACGATGGGGCCGGTGAAGCAGCCAAAGAAGAAACCATGGCGGGTGCTAACGAGGGAGTTGGTAACCGGCCCGAAGAGGAGACCGACTTCGCCGAGGCAAGTCGGTTGGGCACTTTTCGCCGGATTTGACTTGGCCGTAAGTCGGCCCATGTAAAGACCAACTGTATGAACCGGCGATTGGACGAAACCGATCCAAAGAGGTGGCAATTCGGCCCAATTGGAGGAGGAAGCAGGAAGGGCCGGTGATCCTAGACGAAGATGGAGGTGGAGAAGAGCCCTCCATACTGATTCCGGAGACTTCGGCGGTCGCGCCCATGAGCCGACGTGAGACCGGAGAGATCGAAGGTGGAGGCATGGAGACCTGGCATGATGCCAACAAAGATAGAAGGAAGAAGAGCCCTCCACATCTGTTCCGAATACTTCAACAGTCACGCCTAAGATCCGACTGTTGACCGGAGATATGGAATTTGGTGGCGAGGAGACCTAGGACAATGCCAGCATGCACATATGAGAGGTGTCCTACGATGAGGCCAAGGATAAACCGTAGGAGAACAAGCTGAAGATGAGAGAGGCGATACCGAGGAAGGGAAAGTCGAAAGTCGGCCCGACCGGAAGACGATCCAGTTGGCATTCCGACTCGAATGGAGCACGAACTGAAAATGGATCACTCGAGCAAAATTGGCCCAACATACACGACATCGACCAAACGAGAGAAGAGAGGCAGTCGGGGTCGATCGACTGAGGACGGGTCCAAATGGAGGCCGAGAATGTCGAGCCTCTGATTATCAAGCCGAACAGAAGTCAAACCAATCCGATCGGGGGTTGGAGGAGACAAGACCAGTGCACGCGGAGAAGGGATTGAGCAAGGTCGGTGGCCACAAAGAGAAGGCCCAAGAGGGATCCTCCACACCTAACCCAAAGACTTCGGCAAATGCAGGCCAATGTAAAACCAGGGAGACGTAAGGTGGCGGCAAGGGGACAATGGTCAGAACAGACAAAGGCACCGAAAGAATCGAACAAAGTGTCGTGGAGAAGGATGGAGCCCAAGCGGGCCAATCGAACAAGAAGGGTGCTCCTCGAAGCGGAGAAATGTTACCGGAGTCTACGAAGGACACCAAACCAAAGAACCCTGACTTGGGTGTCGGGGAGGAAGTTTACTTTACCGAAGGAGTACACAGAAGGAGGAGACGAGAAACGTGTAATGTGGCCACGTAAGGGCCGAGTGTCAAGCACGAAGGAGAACGACGGCGCAAGAAGGAGGACTCCCTTGCCGTAAGCCGCTTTACGGAGAGTTGGTGCTACCGTAAGCGCCTCCTTTAGTCTCCGGACCGACTGGCGTATGTCGACACGAAAACTCTCGCCGTATTCCTTCTTTCCGTAGAAACGCCGAAAATTCATCGGAGAAGTACTCCTTGCCTCCATCCGACCGAACACATCGTACATGTCGGCCGGTGGCTTTCTCGACTTCATTCTTAAATTTTTGGAAGTGTCTGAACACTTCGCTCTTTTGTCGCATCGGGTAGATCCAAGTGTGCCTAGAGAAGTCGTCGATGAAAGTCACATAGTATCGGCATTCGCCGAATGTCGCCATTTGAGCCAGACCCCATACATCAGAAGGAATTACGTCGAGAACGCCTTCGCTCACGTTCCGCTCCTTTGGAAATGGGTGCCGATGTTGCTTGCCGAATTGGCAAGCAGCACACACGCCTTCAATCTCTTTCTTTGTGAATGTCGGGAGCCCAATGACGACTCCTTGAGCTTTTGGAGGTTGATATAGCCAATCCGCTTGTGCCATAACTCTATGTCGGAATCGGCTTTCATGCCCTTTGCGAACATGGCCGATTTCATCTCGTGTGAGTCGAGAATGAACATTCGGCCCTCTCTTCATCCGCGAGTGATGAGTCGGCCCTCTTTTTCGATGAAGCAACCGCCTTGATTAAATCAAACTTGCATTCCTTGCTCTACAATTTGGCCGACGGAGACCAAATTCTTCGTGGTAGTTGGTACACGCAAGACATTTTTAATGTAAGTTTGCTTACCTTCTTCTCCGAACGGAACATTGCCGATATGCCGAATCGGGTGCGTACTGTCGTCTTCGGTTTCGACATAGCCGAGTGGGTCCAGCTCTCGAAGTTCTCAAAACCATTCTTGATGCAATGTCATATGGTTCGAGGCATCGGAATCGACGAACCATACGTCTTCCAGACTGGAGGCACTAGTAGAGGTAGACGCCGTCATAGAATTCGCTCTATGTCTCATCACGAACATTCCGTCGTGATCGTTATAGTCGGAGTTGTTGGGGTGCGTAATTGGTGAGTTGTCAGCTAGTGGAAGCCAACTCGCATATCTTCTTACGGCATTCTTCTTCGTGGTGGCCGATTTTTCCGCAATATCCGCATTCGACCGAGCTTTGTCGGTTCGGAACGGAATGGAAGCTTCCCCTTCTTTCGAAGGTTCCTCAATGGTTTCCATCTTGATGTCGAACTTGCGAGTTGTTTTCATAAGTCGGGCCTCGTCTGCCTCGTCCTTGGCTGAATCGGCCTCTTCTTGCATGGCCACGTCCTCTTCCTCCGTTCAAATGCGTGTAGAGTATGTGGCCTTTCGAGGCGTTGCTCCTTGTTCGAACATGATTCTCTTCCACCAACAACATGGATTGAAGATCGAAGAAGGAGGGCGGATTCTCCCGTGCTAGTACGGCGGTTCGCATCGTGCCGAATCGTGGTGCAAGGCCACCGAGACATACTTGCACCATCTCTTCATCCTCCATGTTTACGCTTATCGAGCTGAGCGAATCATAAAGCTCCTTGATCTTCAAGGTGTAGCTCGTGATGGACATATCCCTTTGTTGGATATTATTCAACTCTTGGCGGAGTTGAAGCCGGTAGTGTTGGCGGCGAAAATCTTTCGTAGATTCTCCCATGCTTCCTTCGGCGTCTTGGCTTCTCGAATGTACCCGAGCATGTGGTCGTGAACACATGTCACCAAGCAATACATCACTCGGCTTGCCGCTTGCTCCCACGTTGCATAGTTGGCGTCTTCCGGGTTGGGCCGATTTTCTTGTGCTCCTTTGATGTAGCTCCGATAGCCTTGGCCGACAAGGTATTGGTGCATCTTGCACTCCCAAGATGCAAAGTTGTTGCGATCCAACTTCTCGCTAGGGAGAGCGCTCCCCATTTGAGTATTCATTGTCGATGTAGATTTCTTCCTTCTCTCTCGAGCACGAGCTATGTAGTCGCACTACAATAGCGATGAGCCGGTTCTTCTTGAACGTCGGCGTAGAGCACAACACACGATCACGATGAGGCGAGTGGGCTAGATTGAGCTACCAAATCGCTCTGATACCATGTAAAGAATCGGGTATGATTCTTGTGTAGCGGAAGAGATGTGTGTTATGTGTATGTGTGAGAGGAATTAGAGAAGAGATGAGAGAACACTAGATAGATAGACAAGAGAATCAAATACTCAAGAAGAAGGTGTATATTTCACAAGTAGAATAAGAATTACAAAATGTAGCATAATAAGGAGTCACAACCGACCTAGTATGAAGTATGAGGAGGGTGCTTTATATAGAGTCACCCTCTCTCTTCATTAACTTTACAACATCGATTCTCTCTCTCTTGGGGAATGTGAAGATTCATAGTCATGGGGAATATGTAACTCATTAGTTATGTGTCATAGAATATGATTCTATGACACAAAGTTAATGTGTAGAGAGTAGTGATGTCACTCTTGACTTTTGAGTAATCATAGATTCTCAAAAGGTGTGTTCACACATTGTGCAATGTTGAGCTTGATTCTCTGTATGTGGAGGATATAAATATGTTGGATGGGGTGGATGATACAGAATTAGAGGTATACCTAGACGAGCACCCTCGGATTATTCCGCTGTTCAAAATCGACGTCATCGAAACCGCGGAGGAATATGCCACACCCGCTACACTCCACAACGAGGCTTACGAACCAAACCCGGAGTCAATATTAGAACTAAGTAGAGCACGGGCAGCGTTCGAGAGGGAAATGGAAATTTCACGGCGAGTCACCGCCTCAGCCCTGGAAGAAGTAAACGTGGGTACAGCATCAGAACCTTGATTCCTCTCCATCGCAAAAGAATTACTACCAGATCAGAGAGACGCGATGATAGCACTACTCAGGAAGTATAAAGATGTGTTCGCTTGGGCCCACGAGGACATGAAGGGGTTAGATCCGAAGTTCTACCAACATAAGATCAATTTAGCAACCGACGCAAAACCGGTCCAGCAGCGTCGATACTGTATGAACCCAAATTACGTGGCCCGCGTAAAAGAAGAAATTGACAAACTCCTGAAGGCCGGATTCATTCGACCAGTTAAACAAGCTACATGGTTAAGCCCGATAGTAGTCGTACCAAAGAAAAATGGTAAAATACGTGTATGAATGGACTACCAGAAATTGAATGCCGTAACCATTACGGACGCATTCCCTTTACCATTCACCGATAGCGTACTGGACCCTGTCGCGGGGCATGACATGTACAGCTATTTAGATGGCTTCAGTGGGTACAACCAAGTACGCATGCACCCCAACGACCAAGAGAAGACGGCGTTTGTCACGGACTGGGGAGTCTATGTCGTAGACGTCATGATGTTCGGGCTAAAGACGGTGCTGGCGACATTTGAACAGACAATCACGGTGATTTTTGGGGAATATATTCCGGCCTTCATGCAAGTTTTTTTAGATGATTTCGCGGTATATGGGACAACAACTAACCATTTTATGCATCTGCAACTTTGCCTAGAGCGTTGCCAAACCGCATGCTTAAGCCTGAATCCTGCCAAATATGCCTTCGGCGTTACCAATGGGGCTCTCCTTGGCCATATAGTCAGAAAGGAAGGGATAGCGGTCGATTCGAATAAAATCTCCGCGATTACTCACTCAAAAACGCCGACAAACGCGAAATCACTCGGCCGGTTTTTAGGGCAAATACAATGGCACAATCGGATGATACGCTATTTGGCGGACTTCGCCACGCTGTTACATGCCGCCGTTCATCAAACTCCCTTCCAATGGACAGCTACGGAAGAGAAGGCATATGATGCGCTAAAGGTAATGCTAACGCAGGCACCCGTCGTACAGCCACCAGTTTGGGCGAAGCCATTCCACGTGTTCGTAGATGCCTCAAACATAGCAATAGGTAGTGCGCTAATGCAGCTCACAGAGCCGAATTGGTACCGGTCGGTGTACTACGCTAGTCGGAAATTATCAATGGCTCAGCGTAACTATTCCACAACGGAACGTGAGGCGTTGGGTATGATCTACAACATCAATAAGTTTTGGCATTATCTACTAGGGCGGAAATTCACGTTTCACGTGGATCATTCGGCACAGCTATATTTGGTAGGGAAACAAGCGCTGACGGGGAAATTGGCGAGATGGATGTTGTTGCTTCAAGAATTCGACTTTGTAATTCAGCACCGCCTGGGTACGCAACACGTAGTGGTAGATTTTTTGAGCCGACTCGATAATGGAGAAATGGCGTAGAAGGATGACGACGACTTTCTGGATGCAGACATTCTGCAGGTAGCAACGCTAGCAGAACGAACGGAAAAGACTTTCCCGGATCGGTGGCTCATGGAAATGACCTACTTCCTGACCACGGGGTTACCGCCACCCTAATTAAGGACGGACGAGAAAAAACGGTTGGCCGTATGAAGTCGAAATTTCTGTTTAGTGGAAGACATACTATACCACAATGGCAGTGACGGCATCTGGAGGCGCGGAATACGGCAGGATGAGAGGGCCGCAGTTCTACACGAAGCCCATTGTGGTATGGCGGGAGGACATTACGTGGGCGATGTTATGGCCCGGAAAATTTGGCACGCAGAACTTTGGTGGCCGACGACACAAAAGGACGCGTATAAATATTGCAGACAGTGCGATTTATGCCAACGACTGGGCCAGCCCACGGAAGTCACAAGAATGCCACACCAACCAGTGTTGCCACTAGATCCTTTCCAAATGTGGGGGTTAGATTTCGTGGGACCCTTTACCCCGGCGGCCGCTCGAACAGGCAATAAGTACATCCTGGTGGCTACGGATTATTGTACCAAGTGGGTAGAAGCGAAACCACTACGCGAGAATAACGTGAAACTCCTTTACGAACACATCTAGTGTCGTTTCGGCTGCACTATCGAGCTCGTTAGTGACCAAGGGAGTCACTTTCTGAATACAGTCATCAGCGAACTGACCCAACATTACGTTGTGGTGCACAAAAAAAGTACGCCGTATTACCCGCAGGCAAAAGGCTTGGCGGAATCCACGAACAAAACCCTCCAAACTATCCTCAAAAAGATAGTCAATGAGAATAGGACAGATTGGGACACCAAGTTGCATAGCGCGTTATGGGCATACTGTACCAGCTATAAGACCAGCATACAATCAACATCGTTCAGGCTAGCATTTGATCTAGAGGCTGTGATGCCAATCGAATTCTAGGTACCCAGTCTGCGGATTCAAATACGAGCCCGGCTATCAGAGGGCAAATCCAAACAAGTATGGCTACAGCAACTACTAGAGCTAGGAGAAACAAGGTTACATAGTATGGCCATATTATAGCAGGAACAGCGGCAGCGCAAAGCATTCGTGGACCGACATCGGCATGCACGTGAAAAAGATTTTACGGTGGGAAAAGCGGTATTAGTTTTCCAAACACGCATGGGGCATATGCCAGGAAAATTAAGATTCTGCTGGACAGGCCCGTACTGGATAGTAGGAGCCGAACAAGGCACGTTTCAACTTGGCACATTGGCCATGGAAGTGTTACAACAAAAAGTGAATGTGTTTCGCCTTAAACCTTATCTGGGACCTACGCCACCTAACCCGTTCCCCGCCGGACAGGACAAAGCTGGAGAATCCGCGGAGTAAGTAGACGGCCCCACTTGTATTATAGTGTAAAAATAGTATTGTATGTAACCGTTACGAAAAAAACAATACAAAAAAAGAGAAGATAGCGACGCTATTAAAAGGACTTAAGGCATGCACAGACTTCTAGGCCAAGAACACGCGGCACCACAATGGCTCACCGACCAATGAACCCTAGGCCACAAAAAGAAGGAAATAGAAGGTTTTCTGCACAATACAGAAATCAGCATTCTAACTCTCATCGCTCTCATCGCTCTCATCCCTCTTCTACATCCTATCACAGAGCTCAAGCTCGCCGCAGCCAACAGTTTTCACCCATTACACACGAGTCTATTCCGACTATGCCGATATCCATATCTACCGCCTTGCGTTGATGGCTCGTGGAGAAACACTTGGATGGTTACATCAAAGTCGCTGAGGCACCTCCACACCCTGACACAATGGACATCGCTAGGAAGCTCCACATCGACACGGTCACCAACTCATCCATCCGGAAAAAACTAGACCTGTCATCACTGGGTGAAAGGCATTTCAAAATCCCTTCTGCAGAATCCCTGCAGAGATATTTCGGTCCATATTCGTCATCCGCCAAGGCATATAGAACGAAGGAGATCCCAGATCCCTTTTTCCGCGAAATCGCCAAGTTCCTATTGGAGGTCGGATGCGTACATGTAAACGCATATGGAATGCCCAAGCAGAAGGCAGGTATCATCATTGATACCTTTGAACGGCATATGGTCGATTGGGGGGTCATTACAGGGTCGGCGTTACAGGAAGGCCTGCACGCGTATCAAAGAGGCAAAAAGCCCAGGCCTATCATACAACAGTATCTGATGATACTATTCCCACCCCGAGGTCTACCGGCACCGCAACCCAGCAAACCCACGCCGCCGCCTCGATTCGCAAAGCGAAGGTTAGCGGAGTTAGCCACCCCAGAGTGGGAGGATGAACCCCAACCCACCCAGTCGAACATGCAAACAACATAGGAAGAGCAGGTTGAGCGCACCGAGGAAGTGGCACAGTGTAGGGAATGAACAAAGCCGTCAGTGCGGAAGAGATCACACAGTATGAATCTGTGAGGAAGAAATACCTGCGTATGAGAGAGGCAAGAACAAATTACGTACAGGGAGAGAGAGAGAGAGAGAGGCACAAAGCATATATCTATATTCATAAAAGGGCAACAGTTACAACAACAAACAACCAACCTTTACAAAAGGTTACAAAGTCACTTTATATAGTGACTCACATAGGGCAACTGCCCTTTATGTTATTTACAGAAATAGCCCGAACTTGGGCTCTCTAAGAGAATAGTGTGAATACGTCCATTATACATTTGTATTCGACACACAGGAGCCAGAAGCCGAACCACGACAGGAAAGCCCGAGGCCAAAATGGCAGAGACTGGACAGGAAAAATGGGCGCGGGTTAGTTAAAGACACACTCACGACCGCGGAGACGACAACCGTGAGCCCAACACCACCTTCGAAGTAATCCGGGAACCACGGTCGATCATTACGGCCCAGTTACAACGGGGGAAAGATGTATTGACGGCGGAAAGCGAGGTCCTGGCGTATCCAAACATTCTAGACACGGCCCATGAGTTCAGCGCACTATTACAATTCGGAACCACTTTTGAACTCATGGAATTCTTGACAACGCAACAAATAAAAGTCTCACAACGAATGGCCGAGGAGCACGCGGAGCGCCAAATGATCGAGCGTGCGTTAACACAAACGACGGAAAGCAACAATGAGGATCAGTTAGCCAGAATCGGCAGGCAGAGGAACGTCGGTATACGCCGAATGGGGATGGAACTACCCCCATTAAACGAGGCCCTTGTCGAAGTTCATAGGGAACTAGCAAAGGTCAGTATGGGCGCCAATGATATGGCTCCACCAACAACCAACGTCGTTGAAACCCTGAGGGAAGAAGTTGAAGCTCAGACCGCCATTGCCTCGAAAGCGAAACGGGTTGTGCAACTGGCGGAATCAGAGATTTGACGAGAACTACACGTCCCCTATGCGCAATGCTCGGCCACAACCGATCTTAGAATCATACACAAAAAACAGGAATGAATGCACGACACAGTGAAGAGAAGAGTGCACAGGATGTTTACGTGGAAAACCCAAATTAGGGAAAAAACCATGGCAACCCACAGGCTGCAAACTATCACTATGTTACAGTGTACAACAGTAAAGCGTCGAGGCAACAACCTTGAGCTTTCTATCTTCGCCACAGGTGGCGGTTACAACAGAGGAAACGACCTCTTCCTCTCTCTCTCTCTCTCACTCTGTACACAGTTACGCGCTCTAATCTTTTGCAAACAAGAAAATCACACACACTCATAAGTTTTCCCTAAGTCATATTTATATTAATATGACTTTCCGGCTATTTACAAATATAGCCCCGATGGACTCTCAGAAAACATATTTACGAATATGTCTCTTCATTCGGTGAGCACTCCTCACCGAGTCTGCACCATCCGGCTCTCCGTAGCCGGGTTCTCCTCATCCGGTTCTCACCGGGTCTGCACCATCTGGCTCTCCGTAGCCGGGTTCTCTTCATCAACACTATTCTTCTCCCTTCCCATCCGGAGGGACCTGTCTCCCAACAAGATTGATCGTCTCTGCGCCGAACTTCCCCAGTCCTCGAATAGAGAAAAGGACATCTAGGCCAACGACCAAAAGGCAGTGAAGACGCTTGAAGAGAAACTCGCAATGGAGACAGCACAGCACACTCAAACGAAAGAAGAAAATGCCCAATTACGGGAGGAAGAGAAAAAATCGGAAGCGGCAATCACGGGACTCCGGGCCTTATTGGAGAAGAAGAAAGCATGGTTCGACGAGCAGCTGGTTGGAGAACAGGAGAGGAGGCATCAGCTAGAAATCCGCCTGAACAATGAAATGGGAAAACTGGAAGAACTACATTCGAAGGAATCCCAACTCTAGGCAGGAATGAAGAGCACTTATGAGGAAGCGGCGGCGGTTAGTCAACAAGAAATTGCAAACCTCAAGAAATCCGTAGAAGAAGCACGCAATCGTTGCAAAGCCATAATAGACCACGTGCGCATCCTTCTGCAAACGAATCGGGAGAGGTTTACGGCGCAATTAAAATCAGCACTAGACAATGGATGGATGGTGTGGTGTGCACAAGCGGCGGAATTGCATACGTATCGGGCAGACTGGGAGAACCGAAGGAAAGACGACTGAGGGTTCTCCAAACTCAATGAGGAAAGCATTGCGGCAGTATGCGAGGACCAACATTCTGAGGAACTCGCACAGCTGCTAGATGATTTTGGCGAAAGTCAGGAGGACCTGTTTCACCAGATCACGCAAGCCGGCAGCACGCGAACAAACGAGGAATCCATCGCGATACCAATTCCGGATACTGCCGAACAAGAGCAACCTCAGCCCATGTCACCAGAAATTACCACTACAGTGAACAGCACGGAACGGCGAGCGGAGCCCCCCGCAATACCAGACAGTGAAACCTCCGACCAAGAGGAACCCCACCCACTGGAGCATACGCTTACGGCCGACATCACGGAGGAAGTTACAGACAAAACAAAACCGTGACCTACCACAAGCCCGCGAACAGCTGAACCCACCCCAATCGCCCAAGAAGATCCAGCAGAACCCGGACCACCCACACAAGAAGCCAACGACACCATGGGAAGCCCTCCCGACCAAGCAGGGGAACCACACAACAACAAGTCTACGGGCCCTACACCATCCCCGGATCCAGACACCGTAGCAGAACCAAACATCAGGGCCATTTTGGAGGAAGATTAAAGGGGTGGGTCCGACGTTGTCGAGGAAATCCTCGCGGATGCGTGGAAGTCGGGCAGGACCACGGGGGTCTTGAACCGAGGAATTGTGGAAACGAGAAGGGAGCCATTTGAGAATTGCATAGGTCTTGGGACCGCGGGAAAACAAGTAATGCTGGCAATCGAGAGAGGGTAAAAGAGTCGTGCGTAGACGCGGACACGGGCAAGACACTGAGAACAACGTTTGTTAGGCAAAGAGGGTTTCTATTCAACAACACAACTGCGTAGTGTGGTGGGTGATTACAGCCAGATCAGAGCCGGTGATGGAGCGTGGAGCTTGGTAAACAACAAAGGTGCACAGTGCGGTGGGTGATTACAGTTGGATCAGAGCCGGTGATGGAGAGTGGAGCTTGGTAATAGCCAGACACAAAGGTGCGTTGGCACGCTGAAGGTCGATCCCCTAGCCGGGAGCACTCGGGCGTCGGACGCATGCAGAGGAAGCGCCTTCTGATGATCAGTCCTCCTCTTTTCTGTATATCCTCTCCTCTCCTCTCAATGGCCTCCTCTTTTCTAGCACAAGGAGCGACCGTTACAAGCATTCATGACTCCTCGCTTTCCCTTCCTAGATCCTCTCCCCTCGTAACTCTCCCAACATATGCGATGTCTATTTCTTCATTAATGTCCTGACTACCTAGTACCCCTCTGTATACTCATGCCTAGTAGTTTCCCTAGCTAATTCTCTCGAGGCGTGCACTCACGTAAACCGGTGTTCCTGCGTGTTTCACCTTGTTTCTAGCTATGGCTCGGATTCTTCACGACATCCACCCCCACCAAACCGCACATCCTTCGGTATGTGCCGGATAGTGAATTTAGTGGAGGATTCCGAGCCACTGGTTACTCGTCCTCCTCTCCTGAGTTGCCGCTTCCAGCTCCCAGGTCTGGTTCCTCCTCGTTCTGTCTCTTGAAGGCTTTTGTCCGCTTCCCGGCCACCGGAGTCGTTATTCGCGTCCCATCGAGCTCCGCGAGATGATACGTGGCGTTGTCATTTACGCTATTTACCACATACGGCCCGAACCATCGCTTCACGAACTTGCGCATAGACCTATGCTGGTTGTCGAGGTTGTTGTCGTAGACTAACACTCAGTCGCCCTCCTCAATCTTCCTTGGCCGGAGCCGGTGCGTTCGGCCGAACCCAGCTTTGTTCCGGATCCTTGCTTTTCTCACCCTCATCGTGGCTCGTTCCACGTCTTCCGGTCTTCGCTCGAGCTACCGGATTCGTGCTGCTAGCAACTCTTCTCTGCTCATTTTGCTAGTCCAATCGATCGTTGCCCACGAGGCGATCGTCCGTTCTACTGGCATGATGGGTTTCTGTCCGTACATTAGTTCCGCCGGCATGTACCCTGTCACCGAGCTGTGGGTAGTCCTGTCTGCCCATAACACGTACGGGAGCAACCTCGACCAGTCGTTGACTCGACCCTGGCACGCGCGTACAATGGCCTCTACGATTGGTATGTGGCCCCGTTCAATCTTTTTGTTTGCTTCTGGGTTGTACGCCATTGTGAGGGACAGTTTTACGCCTAACCGATCGAACAGTTCCTCGGCCTCTTCCGCGTTTAGCTCTCCTCAGCCAACCACTATTTTCCCCACGCACCCGTATCGGCATATGACATCCTCGATCAGAAACTTGCATACGGCTGCGGTGGTCTTGTTCGTTAGCGCTCGTCCCTCCACCTGGTTGGTTAGGTCCTCTCTAGCCAGCACTAGGTATCACTTCTTACCTTCGCCCATAGGCATCGTAACTAAGTCAACCATCCATTTGAAGTGCACGGTCGAGAGATAAGTTGGGCGTAGTTCGTCGCGGTGTCGAACCACCGAGTGCATCTGGCAGCTTTCGCATGTGGACACGAAGTTGTGCATGCTCTTGTACATGCCTAGCCACCAATACTTTCCTTTTAGCTTCTTGAATGTAGCCTCGGTGTCCAGACCAAGGGCTCTCGTGGAACTCCGACATCAGCTTCTGTTGGTCATTCGCCCGCACTATCACCCAAAGCAGTGCGTCGTTTCGCCTTTTTCGGACCCTCCAGATTTTTCCGTTCCGCAAGAAGTATCTATATGCTTTCTTTCGGAGTTGTCCGGCCTCCTCCTTAGTCATCGTGGCATCTGTCGTCATTGTCTCCAAAAATCTCCCGATTAGAAGCCACTCCCCATCGTAGCCATCTTCGTCGAACTCATTCACGGGCGGAGCACTTCGCCCTTTTATCCTCACCCAAGCCGATTTGAAGAAGTCTGCGCTGACTTCTTCGCTCGCTGATACCATGTCTTCCTCATCCTCAAATCTTGCTCTAGAAAGCATATCGGCCATGGTGTTGTCTTTACCCGAGATGTGTCATATCTCCGGATTCAGGGACTTGATGTACGCAATCCACCTGAGCATGGCTAGGTCGGGAGTTGCGCATCCAGAGACCATACCGAGAATCGGCAAGCAATCCGTTTCGATAATTACTTCTGTCTCGATTAGGTAATCTTTGTCGACCTTAACCACCGAAACGATACCTCACAGCTCACGCTTAATTTGGGCGTACCCTCGTTGTCGCTCATTCAGTACCTTCATACCGAACCCGATAGGGAAGCGTGTGTCGTCTTCGTCCTCTTGATTTACGACCCACCCGATCCCGGTCGGGCTGGTGTCCACAGTGATGTAGACCGGAGTTCCCGGTGTGTATTCCGCTTTGCGCAAAGCCGGTGCCACGGCAAGCATTCGTTTTAGTTTCTAGACCGCCCCCGTATGTTCCTTAGTCCATTCGAATTTCCTATTCTTCTTCGAATTTCCTATTCTTCTTCAGCAGGCCGTAGAGTGGTTCGGCAACTTGCCCGTAATGAGGGATCCATATGTGGTAGAAGGTGCATGCTCCCAGGAACCGCCGGACCTCCGTGATGGATCGCAATCCTCCTTCATTGCCGAGATGGCCTCTACCTTGGTCAGTGATGGCTTCCGGCCGTACGGCCCACATAGGTGGCCAACCACGAATATCTTCGGTTGTCCGAAAGCCGACTTTTTGCTCGCGAAGGTAAGCCGCGCGCCCTCGAGGCTCTGTAGTATCTTCTCGCAGTCGGAGATGTGGTCCGTGACAAACCTTTGGCACCCGTCCGCGCCGATTGACTCATCCTTAGCGTCTTCCGGACACCCTCTCATAGGGATGTCGTCTAGGAAAGGCATGGTGATGTCCGGGATGTAGTCCCTCAGAACTCTGTTCATTGCATTCACCATGTGTGCCACGGAGTTGGTTCCGCCTTGTGGTAGGGTACACATTCGAACTAGGCCGAGAGGGGTCCGCATCGTCGTGATGTCCCTGCTCTCCACGGCGAGCTGGAATTGGCCGTACCCCGAGTAAAGGTCTCCGACCAAGTATATGGACCTTCCGGCGAAGGCTTCAGCGAACTCGTCGATCGATGGCCCGACTCCCATATTGTAGATGGTCACTTTGTTGACCGGTTGTAAGTCCTGGATGAACCGCAGCGTGCCGTTCTTCTTTGGTACCGTAAACCACCGGTTAGAGTAGGGGGCACTCGACGGTTCGAGGATGCCCAGCTCCACTTTCTGCTTAAGAAGCTCCATCAACATCGGCATGTGAGCTCTCGATACTAGGATCGGCTTGAGACTCCATGGTTCATGTGGTACTGTAAAGATCACCATTGGCTCGACAATGGTCGGGTCAACGTACCCGGTCTCTCCTGGTGAGAATGCAAAGGCCTTCCCGTGCCTCTCAAGCATTCCTCAGAACCGGTCCTCTTCCATCGGCAGTAGGAAGCCACCCCCACCGATCTTCAGCTCTCATAGCGTTTTGTCGGTGAAGTGGTATCCTATGCCGGCCGGATTTCGTAGGCTCGGGTCGGTAGCGACCCCCTTTATTCGTTCCCAGCTGCCCTCCGGTAAGGGTTCCGCGACGGGCTTCACCTTCCGGTCCATAGTCTTGTATTTTGTGTCTACTCGGGCGATCCGATGTGCCCTGGTTCCTCTTTCAAAGTCCGCAATGACTTCATACATGTTGATCGAGTTGACCGGTATGACTCGGTCTTCGCTTAGACCTCCTCCAACTACCTTCCCGATTTCCCCCAAGGTGTCATCGAATGAGACCGCCTCCACGGCTTCCCCAATTCCTTCGTCGTGGCTTAAGGCTCCGCACGCCTTCAAGCGTATCTCGGCCTATTTTCTTTCTCTGTCACTGATGCTAGCTATGGTACACCCCCCGTTGTTGGAGAACAAAATTTTCCTACCTATTTTACAGGTGTGGGGAGTTTCCCAGTTGTCCGGACTATCGTGGCCCCATGCCTTGATAGCCCTATCTAAAAATCCGGCTTATCATCATTCCCGAGGGTGTCCTGGTTTCGTAGTTCGTGGTTCTTCCGAATAGTCAAAAATTGGACGGAGTGACGGCCGTCTTGACTTTTTACCCTCGCATAGGCTGAACCATTGTCCAGCACTTTCGTCTCCATTCTAGCCGTCGTGATGTATGGTTCTCCGAGGATGACCGGGTGGGAGGACGTTTCTTGCACAAAAAAGTGTTGGTTTATGTCGACGTCTCCGATGCTCACCCTGACGTTCAGGCAGGCCCTGTGCAGCTCTTCTGTGGCTCTTGTTGTCGCGCGTATCTTCCACCCGTGTTTGGTGTTGATCGGCCAATTTCCCTTTTTGTAGAAGTCCACGGACATTAGGTTGATTTCCGACCCGTGGTCGATTAATGCCACCATCGGTTCCTTGACATTCCCGATTCGAACCGGGGTCTCTGTAGTAGCTCTTGCCCAGTGCAGCTTGGCGTAGTGGCTTTCCGCGAGCTCATCTTCTGTGGCAATCTCGTCGAGGAGTGCCGCCCTCACCTCAACCGGCTTCTCAGGCTCTGGTTCCATCGCGAGACGCTTCCTCTTCACGAGGTCCACGATGTTGTCGTGGAACTCCCTTCTTGCTATACCGAGCACTTCTGTAAGCGTGAGTTCTATGCGATTGTTGAGAACTCGCTCCTCTAGGAACTTTTGTAGGTTCGTTGTTTTCTCGATTTCTGGGCTTACGCAGAAGCTCGGAATCCTACCCTTCTCCTTCTCTTGGGTCCCGGTCGGAGCGACATCATTCTTTTTGGGCGTGCTTCGGGTGTCATACCTCCCCGAAGGGCCCGCTCCCACGGTTTTCCCCGCTCATCTTTCGTCGATCAGGGCTTGATAGTTCCTGCACGCGGCTTCCACAAAGCCGGTGCTTTCTTCAACGGGGTCGCTCCACCCGGTAACTTCGCGCACACGTTCTTCCGCGCACTCTGCTTCTCCCTTCTACAACCTTCCTCTAGTCAAGGTCTCGAGAATAGCCGGCTAGAATCCAAGGTTTGAATCGGGTTTGCTCGCCTTTTCCCCTACTCAAATGCCGGTCGAAGCCGAATAGTGGATGGCTTCGACGTGTCGGGCCGCAACCTCTTCCATTAGCCTCTTCATGCCACCTCGTCCAAAATTCGTGTCGAGCAGTCTTCGCGTGTCGCTCACATGTATTTGGCCATTCAAAAGGTAGACTACATTACTCCTGAGTGCTTCTCCGAAGTCAGCACATTCTCTTCGGGCAGGTCCGGTGGCATCGCACCATACGCACCTCTGATTGGTCGTCAGTCGCCAGTCGCGCGGCTGACCCTCGTCGCTTCGGCGGGCTTGGGCGATCTGGAGGTCGTGTACCCTCCTTGTTAGCTCTTCTAACCCTGCGCCACCTACAAGTTCCGCGACTATGTTCGTCGTGGTTGGGCCTAGCTTGAGCCACCTCCTCGTTTCTTCCATTCGGGTTGCCGTCGGTTCAGCCCTGATTTCGACAACCGGTCCGACTGACGAGGATCCCTTTTCTCTCCAGTCTCGGCGTTTGTCAATCCTGCTACATACTTCTTTGACGGTCGCCCAGTGAGTCGTGAGACCTTGGTTGGTTTCCAAAAGAAGACCCACGCTTTCCCGGACGCGCGAATCAAAAGATGTCACGAAAAATAGGACTTTTCTTGTTTCGAGCACGGTTCGGTCCAATCTAGAGAGTCGCGTGAACCGTGACTCGAACTCCTGGAGGAGCACCGAAGCGTTCTGACCCTTGCTGGGGCTGTTGACCCAGTCCATAAAATCCTTTCTTGATAGCCGGAGTGAGTCGTCATAGCTGTACCTCTCGAGAACTTCCTCGGAGTCCGCGAATTCCGCCCAATCGCGACAACCTGCTTGAATCTTCACCATCTCTGTATGGATGTGTGGTGTTACGACCCGGAGAAACCCCACTAGCCGTCTATCTTCGGGTATGTTTCTCATCTGCATTTCAGATGTGTAGGCCTCTAAGTAACTCGTGGCGTCCTTTCCGTCGAACCGGCCTATCTTGCCGATCGTTGCTTCTATGGCCCAGTTGAGGGCACTCGCGCCCTCGCGAGCACTAACCAGGCGGTCTACCGCCACCGCCATTGCTTCTGCCAGTTCACTTCCTCTCATCTCCAGATTCCCTTGCCGCCCTTCTTCATGTCGGGTTCACCAAAGATGTCGAGGAAATCCTCGCGGATGCGTGGAAGTCGGGCAGGACCACGGGGGTCTCGAAGTTCGGAATCGAGGAAACGAGAAGGGAGCCGTTTGAGAATTGTGTAGGTCTTGGGACCACGGGAAAACAGGTAATGCTAGCGATCGAGAGAGGGTAAAAGAGTCGTGCGTAGACGTGGACACGGGCAAGACACTGAGAACAACGTTTGTTAGGCAAAGAGGGTTTCTATTCAACAACACAAGTGCACAGTGCGGTGGGTGATTACAGTCGGATCAGAGCCGGTGATGGAGCGTGGAGCTTGGTAATAGCCAAACACGAAGGTGCGTTGGCACGCTGAAGGTCGATCCCCTAGCCGAGAGCACTCGGGCGTCGGATGCGTGCAAGGGAAGCGCCTTCCGATGATCAGTCCTCCTTCTCTTTTCTGTATATCCTCTCCTCTCCTCTCAATGGCCTCCTCTTTTCTAGCACAAGGAGCGACCGTTACAAGCATTCATGACTCCTTGCTTTCCCTTCCTAGATCCTCTCTAGGGATCGGCAACGGTTCGGTTTAGGCTTAGCCGGTTTGGCCTTATCCAAGCCAAACCGGCTAAGCCTAAACCGTTTAGGGATTTTCAAACCTAAACCGAACCGAACCCTAAACCGGTTTAGGCTAAACCGGTTTGGGCTAAACCGGTTTATGAACCGGCTTGGTAAACGGTTTGTAAACCAGTTTGTAAACCGGTTTGTGAACTTCATAACACAATATTGTTACAATTTATCATTCAACTTCATAACAGAATTCCACTACAATTTATCATTGAACAATCCAAATGAAGAATGATAACAAGGCCTAGAGAAGAACAACAAGAAAACATAAAATTTAACTAATGCAAGGCAAATTTAACTAATAGATAATTAAAGAAAAACAACGAGAAAAATTTGACTATTCCAAAAATGTTATCTATTCCCAAAATTGATCGTCTATTCCAAAAATGTTATCTATTCCAAAAATTGATACTCATAATTGTCCCAAGTCATAATATTCCAAAAAAAATCACTTGTCCAAGTACAAGTATTCAATAACATCATCCTCTACAATAATCTCTTCTAAATTGATTTCTAAAGATTCATATGCATCATTAATATCTTGAGGAATTGGAATATTTATACTATCAAGCAGATCTATCCAAGATCGTATGCACATCTCTGCCTTGAAAGTGCATGAATGCAACCGTTGCCTATCTTCGAAGTTATCACGAGCTTCGGAGTTAGCTTCCTCGGAAGGCACTGATGAAGCTGGAATAGCCAAATAATCGCATGCCATTTTATACATCCTTGGAAAAATGGATCTGTTTCAAATCATAAAAAGAGGTACTATCAAAATGTGTTCATTAATTACCAACAATAACAAATTTGTTTAATACAACATGATGCAATATAGCTTGAAACCTGTTGGTAGACCACCAATGTAGAGGGTCTACGGTACTCTTCACTCGTGGAACCTTCAAGAAACCTTCAATTTCTGTCTGAGCTGATGATTCATGAGATTTCTCATTGTTAATATCCCAAACATCCAAAAAATCAAACGGAGATCCTTCGCATGCATCTTCGGATAGAGAATCTTCGACATTAGGATCATGATATTGGGTTGTCAAGAAACTGTGCACCAATTCTATATAGAGGTCTCTCTCAATTGGATTAGGTGGTTTTGGAACTCTACACTCAAACAAAAGAACATATTAGTAAGAAAGAAAGATTAAAAAAGGGGAAATTTCAATTAAAAACATTAGTACCTCGGGTCAACAAACATTGCGATTCGAGATGGAATAGATTTGAGGAATTCTTGGTACTTGATTAGATATTGTAAGCATTTGGTACTAGCCTCTTGTTGCACTTGAAGGGTAATCTTCTCGGAGGGTGAATCAACCGAGTTCATATCCATAGAAATATATTTATTACAATGCGCTAATAAGTTGTTGAATGCAAGCACGGCTATTGAGAGGGTTGGATACTTTGACCCACTCAAGTAATTACAAATTTTAGCAGGCACAAGCAACCATTGTTCCATACTTTGTATATGACTCCAATCTTCTATGGAGAGTGTATGGTCCACAAACTCATTAGCAATGGCATTGTCACTTGTGGTACAAATCAAGACATCTCTTAATTTTAGGGATTGTTGATACATTATTAGGGTTGAATTCCATCTAGTAATGCAATCTACACATGGTGGTTCATGTTCTCCATTCTCATGCATGGTTTTTGAATATTTTTTAAATATAGCTCTACTCACTTTACTTGTGCGTATAGAATGTAATGTCTTCCTTAACTTCATAGTAGAAGGAGTAATAACTTCTAATGCAGACTTTACACCTAGTTGATATGTATGCACCATGCATCTTAACATATGTGATGATTGTAAAATGTCTTGTCCATGATGACTAAGTAATAACCTAGCTAATTCTTTTGATGCAACTAGAGATTCACTAGCACCGTCAGAAGTTGTAGATAGAAGACATGAAGAGATACCAAATGATTTTAGACGGGAGAATAAAGCTTTTCCGACACGTTGTCGTGAAGAAAACCGTCCACAAGCGGAATCGGTGTACCGGAGCGTAGAAACTGACTCTTCATGCACGTGCGCCTTAAGTTGTAGATAGGAGATCCTAGGTAGATTCGGTAGGTAGGGAGTAAAGGGGAAACGGCTCCTTCCTTGCCTATAAAAGGAGGGAGACGAGGAGAGTAAGGGATCGCGGAGAGTCGAGGACGAAATGTTGTCGGTATGCGTGCGAAGGCTTCTCTCTCTCTCTCTTTCTGGTTGCAAACGCCATAGCTTCCTGCTGTGCAGGTTTCGGGAGGCCCGCGCTGCTCTGAGGAATGCCCGAGTGCTTCCGGCAGCACCTCCAACCTACTCATCCCCCTCTGTGCGCTTACGAACAGGTATCGGCATCTGTTCGCCGGCCTATTCGGTTGTAACCGACTTCGTGTTTTGTTGTCTTCGTGTTCTTGTTGTTTGTCTTGTCAATACATACATACTTTCGTGTCTTTTTGTGTCGTTGTCCCACTCGCGTCTTTGCGTCGAAGGGCCGTGTCCCTGTGAATCCACGCTCGCACGTAGTGGGTCTCTCTCTCTCTCTCTCTCTCTTACTCTTTGGTACAGGACCCCCGAGGTCCCGCCTCACTCCACGCATCCGCGAGGAATACCTCGACATATTTGGTGAACCCGACGTGAAAGAGGCGGCAGAAGAGCAGAAAATGAAGGGGTCGGATCTTGCGGAGGCCATGGCTTCGGCCGTGGATCGGATATTGAGCACACGCGAGAAGACCGGTGCCCTCGACAGAGCCATTGAGGCGGTCGTCGGTACGATCGGCCGTTTCAGCGGAAAGGATGCTACGAGGTATTTGGCGTCCTACGGGGCGGAAATGCTGATGCGGGACATTCCGGAAGAGAGGCGTCTTGCCGGGTTCCCTCGAATGGCGATGCCGAGCATCCATGCGGAGGTGCTCGAGGTACGGGCGGAGAGCCGTACCTGGGAGGAGTTCGAAGGCCGACTCCTAGAGAAATATGGGTTGGACAACGCACTCCGGCTTTCGAAACGGGACTTCATGGAATGGGTGGAGTCCCCCGGCAAAGGAAGAAACGCGTTGGCACTCCTCCGGGAGTTCGAAGAACGCTTTGCGCGCCTTTCGACGCTTGACCGAACTATCCTGGATACGAGCCGGGTCCTACTGTTCGTCAAGTCGGTGGACGAGCGGGACCGGGATCAAGTCGGCTCCTTGCTGGAAACTGAAGACGGGTTGATGACCGACTGGGCTGCGGTTAAGAGAGTCTGTGGCCGTTTCAACAAACGGCGAGAATGGGCTGACAACGGGGCGGCCGGTGCGGGCTCTGTTACAGCAAGGAGGCTTGAACCGGCGCCGCAAGTGCGAAGGGAAGAAACCCGGGAATGGCTCAAAACCGGTCCGGCTTCGACCAGCATGGTCAATGGCTCGTCCGGAGGAGCAGCGCTAGAGGAGTTGACGCGGGTGATAAAGGATCTCCAGATCGCCCAGACTCGAAGGGAAGGTGGCGAACCGGCTCGTGACCGACGGCCGGCAGCGGGGAACAGGTGCATGTGGTGCGACGAGGTCGGCCACATTCGGAAGGACTGCGGCGATTTCGCAGAGGCGTTGAGAAACCAGGTGGTGTACCTGTGGGAAGGCCGGGTGCACGCTGGCGACACCAGGAGGGCCCTGAGCCGAAACGACGGGCGAGGAGGTATGAAGAGACTGATGGAAGAGCCAGCGGCCCGACACGTGGAGGCCATCCACTACTCGGCATCAGCCGGTATTCAGGTCGGGGGCAGCAAGGCCCGAAAGGAGAGTAAAGACGGTTTCTGGTCGGCAATGCTGGAAGGCCTCGCCGGCGCGCGGACGAGGAAAGATGAAACGGACCGCGCTGAGAGATGGGTCCGGGAAATAACCGGGTGGAGCGATCCGGTCGAGGAGAAGACGGGCTTCGTAGAAGCCGCTTGCCGGAACTAGGAGGCTCTGGTAGAAGAAAAACGAGTGGGGAAAGCCGGAGCGGTCGGGCCCTCACAACGGTACGAGACCCGATTCGGGCAACGACGGAACGATGCCGGTGGGCCCGGCCTGCAAGATAACCCCAGGAAGGGCGGGTACTGACTGGGGACAGAAATAGAAAGGGCTACGGACCTACGAAAGGTCCTAGAAGAACGGATCCTCGACAGCAAAGTGGAGCTGTCATTACGGGAGGTGCTAGGGATCACCAAGAAGGAGTTCCACGACTCCATTGTAGACTTGGTGAAACGGAAGAGACTGTCGACGGAGACGGAACCGGAAAAACCGATGGAGGTGCGGACGACGCACATCGACGACTCGGCGCTGGAAGATGAGTGGGCGGAGAGCCACTATTCGAGGCCACACTGGGCCCGAGCGACCACGGAGACCCCGGTAAAAATCGGAGGTGTTCAGGAACCGGTGGTGGCGTTGGTGGACCACGGTTCGGAAATAAACCTAATGTCCATGGACTTCTATAAGAAGGGAAAGTGGCCGATCCACACCAGGCACGGGTGGAAGATACGGGCGGCGACGCGCGCCACCGAGGAGCTGCACGGGGCCTGCCCGAATGTGCGAGTAAAGATCGGCGACGTCGAGATTGACCAGCACTTCTTCGTACAGGAGACGCCCTCGCATCCGGTTATATTAGGGGAACCATACATCACGGCGGCGAGAATGGAGACCAAGGTGCTGGACAACGGTTCGGCCTACGCGAGGGTCAAAAGCCAGGACGGGCGCCATTCGGTGCAATTTTTGACGGTGCGGCCGAACCACGAGAGAAACCGCGAGTCCCTCGGTGGCGAGAACCGGGAGGATTTTTAGAGAGGGCTGCCAAGGCGTGGGGCCGAGACAGTCCGGACACTCGGGAAAGACCCCACGATTGTACGATAGGCAGGAGATTTTGCTTCTCCGACAACGGAGGGTGTATGATGGTCGGCATCGTTGGCCGAGAAAAGACAAGGGCGGAAGAGCGACTTCGAGCGTGCGGAGTTCTCGGCCCGGACGAGGAAATCAG
This sequence comes from Azolla caroliniana, assembly GCF_043228905.1. NCBI lineage: Eukaryota > Viridiplantae > Streptophyta > Polypodiopsida > Salviniales > Salviniaceae > Azolla > Azolla caroliniana. The sequence continues at coordinate 12,907,513 of NW_028230436.1, forward strand.
CGGAGCCGTGGAGGCGGTCTCCTTCGATGACACCTTAGGGATGCTGAGGAAGGTTGCCGGAGAAGACCTTAACGAAGACTGGACGATACCGGTATGTTCTGAAGAGATGTACGAAGTCATCGCGAACTTCAGTCGGGGGCTCGGGTCGGATCGGACGGCCCGAGTTAGCACAAAGTACAAGACTGTGGGCCAGAAGGTAAGGCCAGTCGCGGCACCCTTACCGGAGGGCAGCGAGTCCCGGATCAGAGGGGTTGCGTCGGACCCCAGTTTACGAGATCCGGCCTACATAGGACACACCTTCACCGAGGGGACGCTCCGGGAGCTCAAAATCGGTGGGGGCGGGTTCCTACTGCCGGCGGAGGAAGACCGGTTTCGAAGGATGCTCGGAAGGCACGGGAAAGCCTTCGCATTCTCACCGGAAGAGATCGGGTGCGTAGACCCGACGATCGTGGAGCCGATGGTGATATTCACGGTACCGCATGTGCCGTGGAATCTCAAGCCGATTCCGGTACCGAGAGCTCACATCCCGAAGTTGATGGAGCTATTGAGGCAGAAAGTAGTTATGGGCATTCTTGAACCGTCGAGTGCCCCATACTCGAACCGATGGTTTACCGTACCGAAGAAAAACGGAACGTTGCGCTTCATTCAAGACCTGCAGCCGGTCAACAGAGTGACCATTCGAAACGCAGGAATCGGACCGACCATAGACGAGTTTGCGGAGGCCTTTGCCGGAAGGTCGATTTACTCGGTCGGTGATCTGTACTCAGGGTACGACCAGTTCCAGCTAGCCGTGGAGAGCAGAGACATTACGACGATGCGAACTCCCCTCGGCCTAGTGCGAATGTGTACCCTGCCACAAGGAGGGACTAACTCGGTGGCTCACATGGTAAATGCAATGAACAAGGTACTGAGGGATTGCATCCCCGACATCACCATGCCATTTCTGGACGACATCCCGATAAAGGGGTGCCCGGTGGAGGAGAAGGACGAGGCAGTCGGGCCGGACGGATGCCGGCGATTCGTGGAGAAACACATCGACGACTGCGAGAAGGTGCTACAAAGGCTAGAGGATGCTAGGCTCACCTTCTCCGGGGAGAAATCGGCCTTCGGGCAATCGGAAATCCTGGTAGTCGGACACCTATGCGGGCCATATGGCCGGAAGCCGTCTCCGGCAAAGGTAGAAGCCATCTCCGCGATGAAGACCGACTGTAGCTCGGTTATGAAAGTTCGGAGGTTCCTGGGGGCATGCGCATTCTACCACATATGGATCCCGCATTACGCCCACGTTGCGGAGCCGCTATACGGGTTGCTGAAGAAGGGGCAAAGATTCGAGTGGCGAGATGAGCACACGGGGTCGGTCCGGAAGCTGAAGGAAGCTCTTGCGGCAGCTCCGGCGCTCCAGAAGGCTGTCTACGAGAAGGGTACCCCGGTATACATAACGGTGGATACGAGCCCGACCGGGATCGGATGGGTCGTCAACCAAGAAGACGAGGACGGCACCCGGTTCCCGATCCGATTCGGCGCTAAGGTCCTCAGTGAGCGACAGCGAGGGTACGCCCAGGTTAAACGTGAACTCTGGGGTATCGTTTCGGCAGTAAAGGCGGACAAAGACTACCTGATCGGGACAGAAGTGATTATCGAGATGGATTGCCTGCCGATTCTTGGCATGGTTTCTGGATGCGCGACACCGGACCTGGCGATGCTCAGGTGGATAGCGTACATCAAGTCCCTGGACCCAGAGATACGACACAGTTCCGGAAAGGACAACGCCATGGCCGACATGCTTTCGAGGGCGAGGTTTGATGACGAGGGCAGCATGGTTTCGGAGGACGAAGAAGTCAGCGTGGACTTCTTCAAGGCGGCGTACGCAACGACCGATGGGACGAGCACTCCGGCACTTAACGGCTTCGACGAGAGCAAGTACGACGGCGAGTGCCTGCGGATCGGTGGTTTCTTGAGGACAATGAGGCCGGATGCGTCGTGGACGAGAGACGAGGCCAACCGGATCCGGAAGAAAGCTTACCAATTCTTTCTCTGGGACGGATACTTATGGAAGCACCCGAAGAAGAGGAACGACGTCCCGCTCCGGGTGGTGGCGATGAAGGAAGAACAGGAGGAGCTGCTGACGGCCTACCACGACAGCCCTTGGGCCGGACACCGTGGAACCTGGGCCACGTTCGAGAAGATAAAGGGGAAGTACTGGTGGCCGGGACTGTACCGGGACGTGCATCGATTTGTGACAACTTGCGAGAGCTGTCAGATGCACTCCATAGTCCGACACCGGGACGAACTTCACCCTACATACCCTCCGACCATCCACTTCAAACGGATGGTAGACCTGGTAACGATGCCGATAGGAGTAGGACAGATGCGGTATCTGGTCCTGGCTCGGGAAGATCTAACGAACCAGGTGGAAGGCCGGGCCCTTCAGAACAAAACGAATGCGGCCATATGTCGGTTCCTGCTCGAGGACGTAATATGCCGGTACGGGTGCGTCGGGAAGATCGTGGCTGATCGTGTTGTCTGTCTGGCCGGACTAGCCTCAACACAGGTGTCTATCCGACACTTCTCCAAAGGGGTGGTAAGGATTGGATGCTAGATTATACGCATAAGATGATTACAATTAAGCACGGACAGCAAACAATACGAGATACAGATAAATACACAATAAGTACTATTGTATTACTTCCGTCGAAACACTTTACAAATCATCGGATCCTTTTATAGGCATCCGGCAAGGTTACAATCGGTGCGCTTAGGCAACCGACATCCGAATCGGTTCGGATCCGGATCGGTACAACTGTACCGAATCCGTCCCTCCGAATAATAATTCTACTATTACTTCCTATTATCCGATCCGCCTTCCCACTTGTCCTTGCTCTTCTGACCGGCCAACACATGGCACGCCCGTGGGAAAGTTCCTTGCACTTCGAATCCACACCCGGCTCAGTCTTCCTCCAAAATATCGAGCACACTTTGCTCGATAGTGTCAAGTGGTGCTTCTTCCTCCTGTTCCTGTTCCTTGCCTGCCTGGTCTCCGACCTCCTGTTGGGTAGGTTGTTCCGTAAAAAATTTCTGCTCCGGCTCTACTTGATTCCGTGGTGCTGGTGCTTCCTCACCGCTTCGTCCGGATTCTTCCTGTTCTCCCTCCGTTCCTGGCTCTGTTCTGTTACCGGTGTCGCTTTCTCCGGTCTCGACTGGTCGACTTGATATGCCTCCTTCCTCTGCTCTAGTGTCTTCCGGTCTCAGCTCTTCTTCTTCTCCGGCATTGGTCCGCTCCTGCTCTTCTTCTTCTCCGGCATCGGTCCGCTCCTGCTCTTCTTCGAGTTCGTCTTCAGGTATTCCTTGTCGGGTTTGTTCGGTGTCGGTTGGTTCATCTTCATCCGGTCGCGTTCCCTCACCAATAGTGGTTGGCGTCGTTCTTCCCTTAGCTTCCTGTCGTACCCGGTCCTGCTCGTATCTCTCCAACTCCAACTGAGTTGCGAGCTGCCCGTCATCCAACCTCTCTACCAACCCTCGGATTTCTTTGAGGTGTTCTTCTACTAAAGTGTAGAAATCCTCCGACAATTCCTCCCGAATGGCGACGATACTTTCTTCATCCATCTTGTAGAACCTGTCGCCGGTCTTCTTCCGATTCTCAGCATCCGCTCGGAGTGTCTGCAGCTCGGCTGCCTGTTGTGACCACTCCTTCCATAGCTTTTCCGTACTTTCGTTGATACTTGCCTGAGCTCGGGTACTCCATCCTGACATGATGAGCTTGATTCGGTCAACTCCTGCCTTAGCATGCGCATAAGCTTCCTGCTTTTCCTTCCTTGCCCGTTTTATAATGTCGGCCATTATCTGAGCCTGGGCCTCGTAATCTGCTTTCTGCTTTTCATAGGTACTCTGCAGTTTGCTGATCGTGAAGGTCGATTTTTCCTTTTCTTCATTCCTGATCTTGGTCAGGTCCAGCTTTTCCCGCCTTAGCGCCTCTAATTCCTTCCTTCTCTCCGTTGCTTGGGCTATTTCCACCGACAATGCTTCCTTGTTGGCACTGACCTCATCCATCGCCTTAGCCAGGTCTAATCGGGTCTCTTTGAGCTGCTCTTTCAGCTTCTCTATTTGCCGGTCGTAGTCTGCTGCTCGTTTTTTGTTGTCCGACTCGGCCTGCTTGTGATCTCTGTAGAGACGGTCGAAGTCCTCCGTCTTCTGCTTCAGGTGTCGGGTTGCCTGAGCTCTTAACCGATCGTCCCGGTCCTTCTGTTGTCGGAGTTCTTCCTGCAGTCGTTCTATCTCTTGTTCGGCATGTCGACGTAGTCGGTCCTTCTCCTTCTGCAGCTTCTCTTTTTCTTCTTGCAGTCGGTCATTAGCGGCTCGACCTTTCCGGAGGCCTTCTTCCATTTTTCGTCTGTCATCCTCCACCGCTTTCCGCTGCTCCCTTTCTCTTTCCCTTAATGCCTCCTGAGCTTGTAACTCCTCTCGTAAGGTTTCTATTATTTTTTCGGTCTCAGGGCCGGTTTGCAAGGCTACCGGTTCCGGTTCTGGTTGCTTCCTTGTTGTCCCGACTGGCTCGGTGACAGCTTGAGCTTGTTGGATTCCTTCCCTTGCCTGCAACAGCTCCCCTTGCATTTCCTCGATCTGTGTTCAGAGCGCGACCAACTTCTGCGTTGTTGTATGCGTCAGCTGTTGCCGACACGTTTCTTCTTTCTCTAACTGGTCCGCTACTCCCGATAACTGCTCCGAAAGCCATCTCAGCCATTGTGGCTTTGTTCTTCCGATTTCGGGGTGGCCTTGCTCACTTAAGCCAGGCTGATTTTCCGGCCTCTTCTCTGGCTCCGGCTCCGGCGCTCGTTCCTTCTTCTTCTCTGGGATGACCGGTTTTCTGAAGTCCGGCCCAACCGGTGTCGGTGCTGCTTCCCTGGGTACAGGTTCCGGTGCTATTTCCGCCTCGGCTACTGGAGATGGTTCTTGCGCCCTCTGCTGAGTTCTGTCCACTGGTGGAGCCGGTCCTTTCGCCCGTTTCTCCCGACCTTGTCTTGCTGGGAGTCTTACCAGGGGTTCGGATGAGTCTTCTGTTTCAGTTTCCTCCTCCGGTGCGGGTACCAGACGGACCTTTTGTCTAGAGACCTCTGGTTCCGGTTCCAGCCGTCGCAGCGTTATATGGATTGGTTTGCGCGCTACCGGTTCCTCCTCAGCCGCTTTCCCTTTGCCTTTACCTGCCGGTTTTGCCTTTGTGGCCGGTTCCGGTTGCTGTCGGGATGGTCCTTCCCCCTGCTGTTCTGCTTCTTGCGGGGTCCATCCGGGGGTGTGTTTCTCCAAGATCTGTCGGCGCTTTGTGACCTGTTTCGGCGTCGTCTCCTGCCGACCTCTTTTCTTTTGTGTGATGGGGAGTACCGGTGGGACTAACACCGTTAGCCATTGTGCTATCCCGGCCCATGGCCTTTTTCCTTCCACCAGATTTTTGATGGCCTCCTTCAATCCTTCGGTTATGAAATGGAGCCAGTCTATTTGTAAGCCCTCGTACGCTGCTATCAAGAATGTTGCCCGATACTTGGCTATGGCTGGGGGACGGGGATTCACGAATCCGTATTCCATCATAGCGCGGGCTACTTCTCCGAACCGCAGGTTCTCTCCGCCCTGCGTTCGGTACGCCTTGCTGCTGATAGAGTATTCCCCGAAATATTCGAACAGGATTTCACTGGAAAGGTTTTCGATTGTTTGCAGTCCTCCTGCTTTGATCCCCGTGAGTGCCTGCACCGCTCCTTCCGTGACTTCTGATATATCGATCGATGCTGCCGCCTGCTCTGGTTCTGCGTGTGGTGGAGCGTCGGCGATCCGCAGCAAGCCTTTTAACCCATTCTCCCTCATCCATTGGCGTGCCTCTTCCGACAGTACCATTGCTTCGAATTCTTCGTCTGCTGCCTGGTGTTCGGGATCGCGCTGTGTGTGCTCTGTGCGGCGGGTCGCTCTTCTGTGCTTCTGCGCCTGTATGTAGGAAAATTCGTAAAACGTGAGCCCTTCGCAGGCCTGTGTCTTATATAGTTGGTTGTGCCTCGAGCCGTCCTTTTTCGTTTCCCGTGCATGTTCCTCTCCCGCCATAATTAGTATGTCCTTTCTTGTTTGCCGCGTGTGAGTGCCCACGTTCTCTGCTTTAAATAGCAAGTGCGCACACGTCCTTCTTTAATGCATGGCGCCTCTTCGTTGCATGGTGGCGCTCCCACCTCTTGTGATCTCCCCATCATTACGATGATTCGCGTCGATTCTGCCCACGTCATTTTTTTTTTTTTTTTTTTTTTCTTTTCTTTTCTTTTGCTTGGACCACGTCATTTGCTGGTCCCCCCCGCTTTGTTCGGGTCGGTTCGGGTCGGTTCGTGTCGGTTTTCCGGGATGGTCCTCGTCAGTATCGATGTCGGTTCTTCCTCGGTCTGAATGTCTTCAGCAGCGTCTGTCGGTGTCGGTTCTTCCTCTTGCCGGATTTCCGGGTTTCGCTTGAACGGGTTGGCTGGCATATTTCCTTTATACGGCTTTAGCCGAAATCCATTTGCCCACTTGCCGATGACATCTCCAGACAACGTGCCGAGCTTATACGACCCATTGTACTCCTTGGTGATCCAGAACGGTCCGGTCCATCGAAACCGCAACTTTCCCGGCATGTTCCCCATCCTTGTCTGGAATAGTAGCACCAGTTTCCCGACTTCGAACTCCTTTTCATTGCCACGCCGGTGTCGGTCCACGAAGGCTTTTCTCCTCCTTTGCTCCAGTTCGAGTTGTAGTAAGCTGGCTATTCGGTTTTCCTCTAATTCCAACAACGTTGCCAGTCGGATTCGTTCGGACTCGTTCTCACTTAAGCGCTCCTTTACCTGAATCCGTAAGCTGGGGATCTGGAACTCTACCGGCATGACCGCTTCTAACCCGAATGCTAGTCGGAACGGGGTTGTCCGGATGCTGGTTTTGTACGTTGTTCGGTACGCCCATAGCGCGCTTTGCAATTTCGTATCCCAGTCGGTCCGGTTCTCGTTGACGATTTTTCGTAGGATGTTCTGCAGAGTTTTGTTCGTTGATTCCGCTAGTCCATTGGCTTGAGGGTAGTAGGGTGTACTCTTTTTATGTACCACCGCGTAAAATGACGTCAGGCTTTCTACTACCTGCCCGAGAAAATGTCCTCCTTGGTCACTTATAAGCTCGATCGGGCATCCATACCGGCACCATATGCATTCGTACAGAAACTTTGCCGTGGACGCGGCCGTGTTGTCCCGTAAGGCCTTTGCTTCTACCCATTTGGTGCAATAGTCGGTCGCCACTATGACATACCGATTTCCGGTTCGCATTGCCGGTGGTTTGAAGGGACCGACAAAATCCAACCCCCACTTTTGAAACGGTTCTAAGGGCAAGACCGGGTGGTGTGGCATCCGGGCCTGCTCTGTGGGTTGGCCCAGTCGTTGACACAAATCGCATTCTCTGCTATACTTCACGGCTTCTTCTAGGGTGGTCGGCCACCACAGTCCGCTCTGCCATATTTTCCGAGCAGTTGCGTCGCCGGCATAATGCCCACCGGCAATTCCACAGTGGGCTTCCCTGAGGATTAGATCCTTCTCATCGCTCCGCACTGCTCGCCTCCAGATGCCATCTGCCCCCTTGTGATAGAGGGTGTCTCCAACCAAGCAGAAATGTCTACTTCTTACTGCTACCCTTTTCCTTTCATCGCGGTCCATGTTATCCGGGGGAACTCCGGTGCTCAGGAACTGGTGCATCTCAGTTAGCCATGTGTCTTCGTCGGCTACCGTTGTATCCGTTGCCGGTTTCGTCGTGATCCGGAACAATTCGGCGTCGGGAAACTCATCCTGGACGCCGTCCCCTGCTTCCCCGGATTCAAGTCTGCTTAGATAGTCGGCTACCGCATGTTGCGCCCCGGGTCGGTGGAAAATGTCGAATTCAAATTCCTGTAGTAGCAGTGTCCACCGTGCAATTTTTCCCGTCAGGGATGCCTTCGAGACCAAGTAGAGTAGTGCCGAATGGTCGACATGGAAGGAAAACTTCCTTCCGAGCAGATAGTGCCTGTACTTTGTGACACTGTACACCATTCCCAATGCCTCGCGTTCCGTCGTAGAGTAATTCCGTTCGGCTTTTGAGAGTTTCCGGCTGGCGTAGTACACCGGTCGGTACCATTTCGGCTCTGTGAGTTGCATCAGAACGCTGCCGATTGCTACGTCCGACGCGTCGACGAAGACGTGAAAGCTTTTACTCCAATCCGGCGGTTGCACCACCGGAGCTTGCGACAGCATGACCTTCAACGCTCCAATCCGTCTCTGCCCATAGGAAGGGTACCCTATGTACGGCGGTATGTAACGGTGTAGCGAAGTCCGCGAGGTGCCGTATTGTAGAGAAATCGACGCTCCGATTAACCTTCACCACTCGGCCACAACCGAGTAAGCACGAATCAACGCAGCAGAAAATAGGAACCACAGAGAAAGAACACGAATACACAGGGATTAACGTGGAAAACCCTAGACGGGAAAAACCACGGGAGTACAAGACTCCAAACCAAAACTATGCACAGAGAGATATACAATGGCGAGCTGCAAGGCGACGACCTTGAGCTCGTTGTCCTCGCCACAGGCGGCGGAAATACACAGAGGCGTCGACCTCCTCCTCTCTCACGCTCTATCTCTCTCACGGCTGCTCTCTCTTCACTCCTCTTGAGTGGAAAAACAGAAAAATGAGTAGCAACATCAAAACTGTTTGCCCTAAGTCATATTTATACACATATGACTTTGGGGCTATTTACAACTATAGCCTCAAGGGCCCTTGGCAAACATATTCACAGATATGTCCCCGCATCCGGATCTCGCTCCGGGTACATTCGTCATCCGGCTCCGAAGCCGGGGTCTTCATCATCCGGTTCCGAAACCGAAACCGGGCTTGTCGGCATTCATCTCCGATATCCGACCATCCCATCCGAAGGGACCGTAATCCCAACAAACTCCCCCTTCACTTCGGCATGGGATGTCTCTCCAATCCGATCCTCTTCCGGCATGCTTCCAGCTTGTCGGGCGTGAGCACCTTGGTCAGCATATCCGACCCGTTCTCGTCCGTGTGGACCTTCGTCAGCACGAACTCCTTCTCTTCTATCCTTTCCCGGATCCAGTGATATCTTCGCTGGATGTGCTTCGTCCGGGAGTGATAGGCCGCGTTCTTTGCAAGGTGGATTGCACTCTGACTGTCGCAGTAGAGTCGGTACTCCTCCTGTCGGATACCGAGCTCTCTAATGAAGTCCTTCATCCATATTATTTCCTTGCCGGCTTCAACAGCCGCCATGTACTCCGCCTCCGTGGTTGACAACGCAACCGTCTTCTGCAGCCTCCGTCGAGTTCGGGCTTACCGGAGCCGAATCGGAGGCACACGTTTGCCGTGCCCTTCAGGTATCGGAGTATCCACTTGGCCGCGTTCCAATGCTCTTTGCCGGGATTGCTCATGTACCGGCTCACCACTCCGACTGCATATCCTATGTCCGGTCGGGTACACACCATTGCGTACATCAAGCTCCCGACGGCAGAGGCATATGGTACCTTCATCATGTCCTCCTTCTCAGCCTTTGTCTTGGGGCTTTGCTTGCTGGACAATTTGCAGTTTGCCGGGAGTGTTGACCCGACCGGTCTTGCTTCCGACATGTTGAACCGGTGAAGCACCTTTGTCACGTACTTCTCCTGTGACAGCCACAACTGCTTCTTCTTCCGGTCCCGGATGATGTGCATCCCTAGTATTTGTCTCGCCGGACCCAGGTCCTTCATTGAGAAGGTTCGGTGAAGAGCCTTCTTCAGCATCCGTATCTTGACCTGGTCTCGTCCGACGATCAACATGTCGTCCACGTACAGGAGGAGTATTAGAAAGTCTCCTCCTTCGAACTTCTTCACAAACACGCAGTGGTCGGACTGCGTTTTGAGGTACCCTTCGTCGGTCATGAAGGAGTCGAACTTCCGGTACCATTGTCGGGGAGCCTGCTTCAGTCCGTAAAGGCTCTTCTTCAACCGGCATACCAGGTGCTCCTTCCCTTTCTTCTCGAATCCTTCCGGTTGCTGCATGTAGATCTCTTCTTCGAGGTCACCGTGAAGGAATGTCGTCTTCACGTCCATCTGTTCTACCTCGAGGTCCATGCTTGCCGCTATGCTCAGCACCGTCCGGATGGAGGTCATCTTCACTACCGGGGCAAATATCTCGTCGAAGTCGACGCCCTTCTTCTGCTGAAACCCCTTCACCACGATCCTGGCTTTGTATCTCGGGGGGTTTCCGGCATCTCCCGGTTTCAGCTTGAACACCCACTTGTTACGGAGTGCCCGTTTTCCTTTCGGCAGCTCCACAAGTTCATATGTGTGGTTCTCATGCAGGGAATCCATCTCGTCCTGCATGGCACTCAACCACCTGCGGCTCTGGGTGTCATGCTTTGCTTCTTCAAAGCTCTCCGGCTCCCCCTCGTCGGTTAGCAACAGGTGCTCTGGTTCCGGAAATCTCCGGGGGGCCCTTCTCTCTCTTAGAGGATATCTCCGTTCCGGAGCTTCGGTAACCGGTTCTTCCGATTCTTCTTCATCCGAATCCATTTCGGGATCGGGGCCGGTTCCGGTATCATTTTCATCTTCTTTGGCCGGTTCTGTTTCTTCACCGTCTTCGGCCGGATCCTCGAGTGTTAACCGGTCCCTTGCCGGTCGGGACTGCTCCTCGTAGAGTTGATCCTCACCGGTCGACTTTGAGCTCTTCATCTTCTTCTCCGACTCCCAGTCGGCGAGTGTCTTGTTCTCCATGAAGATGATATCACGACTCCGGAATATCTTCTTGTCGACCGGGTCCCATACTCGGTAGCCGAACTCGTCATCGCCGTAACCGAGGAATATGCATGGCCGGGTCTTTGGATCTAGCTTTCCTCTCCGGTCCTTTGCCACATGCACGTATGCGAGACACCCGAACACCTTCAGATGTCGGTAAGATACTTCCCTACCGGTCCACACTCTCTGCGGCGTGTCTCCGTCCAAAGGTACTGAGGGTGATCTGTTTATCACATATGTCGCCGTCGACATTGCCTCAGCCCAAAACCCCTTGGGTAATTTCGCATGCGCCAGCATACTCCGGACCCTCTCCATTATGGTCCGGTTCATCCTCTCGGCCAGCCCGTTCAGTTCCGGCGTCTTCGGCACAGTAAACTCGAGCCGGATTCCCTTCGAGCGACAGTACTCCTGGAACTGTCCCCGGTATTCCCCTCCGTTATCCGCTCGTATCGCTTTCAGCTTCTTGCCGGATTCTCTTTCCACTCTCGCGTGGAGTTCTTTGAAGACGGACAACACTTGGTCCTTTGTCTTCATCGGTGCCGTCCACAGTCTTCGGCTATGATCATCTATGAATGTTACGAAGTACTGGGCTCCGCCATGTGACTTCGTTTCTACCTGACACACATCGGTGTGCACCAACTCCAATGGTGCGCTACGTCTCGTCGGTGGCCTTGAGTGGAAGGAGGTTCGGTTCTGCTTACCGGCCAGGCAATCGGTGCACTTCTCTAGGTGCACATGCTTCACTGGAATAAGGTTGTCTTCTGCAAGCCTCTTCATCCCCTTCTCACTCATGTGGCACAGTCTTTTGTGCCACAGCTCACCGGCAGTGTCGGCTGCCACATTCAGCTCTTCCGGACATAACCGGGCATTCATCAGGTACAGTGTGTTGATCTTCCGGGCCCGAGCCACTATCAGGCTCCCTTTGCTGAACTTCATTACGCCGTTCCGGATGCTACCTGTGTAGCCTTCATCGTCTAGCCTCCCGGCCGAAATCAGGTTCAATCGAACCTCCGGAACGTGTCGGACATCCTTCAGCAGCATTTTACATCCGGTCGAGGTTGTCAACCACACGTCTCCTATGCCGGCGATCCGGCACGTACCTTCATTTCCCATCCGAACACAGCCATGCTCACCGGCTGTGTAGGATGAGAAGTATCTTCTTTCCGGGGTCAGGTGGAACGACGCTCCGGAATCGACCACCCAGGTCGTCTCATCGCCGGCAATGTTTAGCTCACCTTCTTCGGTGATGAGCATGATTTCTTCCTCACTTGCCGCGAGTGCCGTCGTTCCTTTCCTGTCCTGCCCTCGCCGATCCGAACCATTCCAGTCCGTGGCTCCCCGGTAAGCACCGTTCCGTTCCGAAGACTTCTTCGAATCGGTGTCGTCGGCTCCGTTGTCTTTTCGGTAATGCCGACAATTCTTTCGGAAGTGCCCCGGCTTCCCACAGTGGAAGCATGTGGGTCTTCCTCTTGACTGCGACCGGGTCCCCGACTTCTCCCGTCTTTGCGGACTCCGGTTCCGTTGTCTTCCCCGATCCGATTCGGTAAACAACATCTTCGGATCGGAGGCCGGTTCTTTATCTCTCCGACGCGCTTCTTCGTTCAAAATACTTGTCTTTACCGTTTGTAGGGACAAGTTATCTTCGGTGCAGGAGGTGCTGAGAGTCACCACCAAGTTCTCCCAGCTTTCCGGCAATGTACACATCAGGATGATGGCTTGCATTGCATCCTCCAACGGGAACTTGATCGCCGCAAGCTGGTTCACGAATCCCATGAACGTGCTTACGTGTTCCACCATACTCTCGCCGTCCCGGTACTTGAGGTTCACTATCTTCCTCATCAGGGAGGTCCGGTTCAACGCATTCTTCCTCTCGTAGAGGCCCGACAGCTTCCGCCACATCTCATATGCGTTGGTGTCGTTCGCCACATGTTGTAGAACGCTCACGTCTACGTATTGCCGAATGGTTGCTACGGCTTTCCGGTTCAGAAGCCTCCATTCCGACTCAAGTACCCCCTTCGGTATTTCCGACCTGTCGATCGGTTCGTACAGGTCCCGAACAATCAGAAGATCCTCCATCTTGATCTTCCAGTCGGCGTAATTCTGTGCATTCAGCACCATCATCCCCGGCTGCCCGCTGCCGCCGCCTTCCATTTTCTGCAGCAGTCGCTCTGATACCAGTTTGTAGAGAAATCGACGCTCCGATTAACCTTCACCACTCGGCCACAACCGAGTAAGCACGAATCAATGCAGCAGAAAATAGGAACCACAGAGAAAGAACACAAATACACAGGGATTAACGTGGAAAACCCTAGACGGGAAAAACCACGGGAGTACAAGACTCCAAACCAAAACTATGCACAGAGAAATATACAATGGCGAGCTGCAAGGCGACGACCTTGAGCTCGTTGTCCTCGCCACAGGCGGCGGAAATACACAGAGGCGTCGACCTCCTCCTCTCTCACGCTCTATCTCTCTCACGGCTGCTCTCTCTTCACTCCTCTTGAGTGGAAAAACAGAAAAATGAGTAGCAACATCAAAACTGTTTGCCCTAAGTCATATTTATACACATATGACTTTGGGGCTATTTACAACTATAGCCTCAAGGGCCCTTGGCAAACATATTCACAGATATGTCCCCGCATCCGGATCTCGCTCCGGGTACATTCGTCATCCGGCTCCGAAGCCGGGGTCTTCATCATCCGGTTCCGAAACCGAAACCGGGCTTGTCGGCATTCATCTCCGATATCCGACCATCCCATCCGAAGGGACCGTAATCCCAACACGTATCATCCGGCTATGCCACCTTATTTGGCCCAGGAACCGGCTTAAAGCCTTTGCGTTACTTGGTGCTGGTGCATCGAGAATCGCCTTGACTTTATCCGGATCTACCGCGATTCCTTCCTTACTCACCACGTGCCCTAGCAAGTTGCCGCTTGCCACTCCAAAGACGCACTTGGCCGGATTCAGGCTCAATCGGTACTTGCGGCACTTCTCCAAGCACAGTCGGAGGTGATCGAGATGCTCTCCGTGCCGGCTGTAGACCGCGAAATCGTCAAGGAAGACCTGCATAAAACCGGGGATATATTCCCCGAAAATTTCCATTATTATCCTTTGAAAGGTCGCTGGAGCCATCTTTAGTCCGAACATCATTACGACCGCGACGAACACTCCCCATTCCGTCACGAACGCTGTCTTCTCTTGGTCGGCCGGGTTCATTCGTATTTGGTTGTAGCCGCTAAATCCATCCAGGAAGCTGTAAACTTCGTGGCCGGCTACCGCATCTAACACCCCGTCCGTAAATGGTAGTGGAAACGCATCGGTCACTGTTGCGGCATTTAGTTTTCGGTATTCCACGCATACCCGGATTTTCCCGTTCTTTTTCGGGACCACCACTATCGGACTCAGCCAGGTTGCCTGCTTGACCGGTCGGATAAATCCGACCCGGAGGAGCTTATCAATTTCCTCCTTCACCTTTGCCGCATTATTCGGATTCATCCGGTACCTGCGTTGAGCAATCGGTTTCGCGTCCGTACTTAGGTGAATTTGGTGCTGATAGAGCTGGGGGTCCAGCCCTCGCATGTCTTCGTACGACCACGCGAACACATCCTTGAAGTCTGTTAACAATGCTACCATTGCCTTCTTTTCTTCCTTCGGCAATTCCTTTGCAACATTTACTGGTCGGGGCTTGTCTGTTGTGCCGAGGTCCACCTCCTCGAGTTGGGATGCTTTTACCCTCTGGGATATCGTCATTTCCCTCTCTAGGGATTCCTGCGCTTGTCGTAGTTCCCGGATCGCCGCTTGGTCCGGTTCTTCCGGCGTCGTAATGTACGGTTCTACTGCCGCCGTGATATCCACCTCAAATAGTGGGACGATTCGTGGGTGTTCCTCGAGGTACCGCTCGACTTCCTCGTCCGGTAATCCCTCCAACATGTTAATGCTTTCCGCATACAATGGAGTTGCTTCCTTACTGGTGATCACCCGTGGTTGCGTCGTTACTCGTACCTTTGTTTTCCCTCGCCGGAATGTGATCATGTTCTTTTGCCAGTTCTGCTTGATATGCGCCGTTCGCAGCCATGGTCGTCCTAGCAGTAGGGGGTACACGCCTTGTACATTCAGCTGCAGCACCACGGCCGATATCCGGAATCCGTGGCCTCCGATCGTGATTTCCAAATCCCGGATAAGCCCGGTCGGTCGGACTGAGCTAGTATCCGCCATGCGTAACCAGAAGGGGCATGGTTCCCATTCCCGGATGCCCAGGTCGTTGCATGTCTGTTGGCTGATGACATTTACCCCGGAGCCTCCGTCAATAATCGTTCCAGCAATTTCCTTTCCTTTCACGATTGTCGTGATTGCCGGACTACTTGTATCGACCACCGCTGGTCCTTCCTCCGGGTTGGAGAAGAATGCCGGTGCTGGCGTCGGCTTCGGTTTGCTGACGGATGCCTGTAGGTCTGCCGTAAATCGTGGCACTAACTGTAGTAGTCGTGCTAACGGCAGCACGATTTGACAGTCCTGTAGCGCTTGCCACGTCGGGTTCTCGCCTGGCTGTATGATTTCTTCGTCTTTTGGCATATTTTGGTCTCTTACTTCTGCCGCATTCTGTTCATTGGCCTCCTTGATCCATTGTGTCGCTTGTTTTCTGATTGCCTCCTGGGCCTCCCACTCGGCGGTCTTTCCCTTTGACCGGGTTGTGACCTGCTGTACTTCTGTTATTTCGGTTGTAACCATGTTGACTTCCGGCTGCTTGTCATAGCTTTTGCTTGGGCATTGGTTACTATAGTGGCCTTCCTTGCGGCAGTAATAACAGTACACCTTGTGACTGTTGCTCGTTTCTCCTTTGTCCCCGGTTTGGAGGGTGGGTATGCTCCGGCAGTCGTCTTCGGTTTTTCAGTTATCCGGTACGGATACCGGGTTGTCATTCCTTGCTGCCTCCCGACGTTCCTCTCTTCGGAAAAATCCACGCTTCTGATTCCGTCGGAAATTTCGGTTCCCTTGTCGCCTCTCTTCTCCGCGTCGGTCGTATTCCGGGGCTCCGTCTCGGTCGTACCGGTCCCGGGGGTAGCTTTCTTTGCGTCTCTCCTCTCGGTCATAGTTGTCGCGTCTTCTATCAGCGTATCCTTGTCGCCTCTCTTCTCCGCGTCTGTCGTCTTCCGGGGATTCGTCTCTATCATACCGGTCCCGAGGGTAGCTATCTCTGCGTCTCTCCTCTCGGTCATAGTTGCCGCGTCTTCTATCAGCGTATCTGTTACCGCGTTCGCGTTGGTAGCGGTCGTCTCTCCGGAATCGATCCTCGTCCGGGTTCTGATTGCGCGGTTCTATGTGTCGAACCGGTGCTGCCTGCCGATTTAACAGGTTGTATTCGCATCGGTCCGTTGTATGGGCTCGAGAGTTGCAGATCACACATTGTGTCCGCAGGGTGCAGTCTACTGTTGAGTGCCCCGAATTTAGGCATGTTGTACATTGTAAGGCCTGTCGGAACCTCAGGTCTTCCTCTTTTGGGAGTGCCCGGTGTAACATCCCCATCGACAAGAAGGGGCTAGTCTTGTCCATTTCTAAAACCCGATCAATAACTTGGTCCATTGTGCTGGTTTGGAAATCAAGGACTCCGCACATTGTTTGAAGTGGCTCTTTCAGTGCGGCCAGAAAGACTGCTTTGGCTTCGTCTTCGGGTGGTGCTCTTGTCAGTTGGCTGTGCAGGGTCTGGAACCGAATGATGAATTGTGACATAGTCTCGTTTTCTTCCTGCCGGGTGGTGTAGAACTGCCCGACCAATTCCCTTTGCTCAAATTGTCTGTGAAAAAACCTGAGGAATCTGGCCTTCAAGGCATCGAATGTGGCAAAGGTGCCTGGTAAGTGCTTTGCGTGCCATTGGGCCGCCGGCCCTTCTAAGGTTATGCCGAATTCGGCGATTTTGGATCGTTCGGCTTCGGGCTCCGTTAGTCTTTGGGAGATATGGTTGGCTTCCCATGTTTGGAGGAATGCGTACACGTGTGCCTCCGCGTCGGCCTCATCCCGGTACTTTGGGTATGGGTACGGCATCGTGTCGTCCAACTGACTCTCCTGTTCCCTATCCGCTGTTGGCATTGGTGTGCGAACCTTTGGTTCCTCCGCGGGTGTTGTCGGTGTCCGGTCCGTTGGTTCCTCCGCGGGTGTTGTCGGTATCCGCTCCTTCGGTTCCCTCGCGGTTGTTGTCGGTATCCGGTCAGCCTTCCTCGGCGGTTGCCGGTCACCAAATTCCAGGGTTATTTCTTCCTCTGGCGCCGGTGTTACTGAGTCTTCCGACCCCTCGTCCTCCCGGTCGTTTGGTGTGTCGTGGCTGCTTTTATACCGGGATGCAACGCTTCCGTCACTTTCCGACTCCGCCTCAAGTGTTGCGAATGCTTCCGAGTCCCCGTCGCCCGCGGCGAGCGTCTGCAGTATCGTTTCCGCCTCTTGCAGGCTTGTTATACTACTGCCTTCGTCAGGGATTTGCAGAACCCGGAACTGTAGTGCTTCTTCTGCGACTCTCCGAAGAGTTTTGGAGAATGACCGATCCCGCCGGATCTCGTCGACGGCTTGCTGCAGGGCTTCCCGTCGTTGCTCGCGTTCGGTGTATCGTCTCCCTCGTTCGGTGATGTGGTCGTCGTTTGGTCTAGACATCCATCCCCCGGTTGTCCTCTGCACTTTGCAGGAATCGTGGTCGCCAAAATAGTGTTGTCTGTCTGGCCGGACTAGCCTCAACACAGGTGTCTATCCGACACTTCTCCAAAGGGGTGGTAAGGATTGGATGCTAGATTATACGCATAAGATGATTACAATTAAGCACGGACGGCAAACAATACGAGATACAAATAAATACACAATAAGTACTATTGTATTACTTCCGTCGAAACACTTTACAAATCATCGGATCCTTTTATAGGCATCCGGCAAGGTTACAATCGGTGCGCTTAGGCAACCGACATCCGAATCGGTTCGGATCCGGATCGGTACAACTATACCGAATCCGTCCCTCCGAATAATAATTCTACTATTACTTCCTATTATCCGATCCGCCTTCCCACTTGTCCTTGCTCTTCTGACCGGCCAACAGATCGCGGGGAATTGGACGCCGAAGAGGCCGAGGAGCTGTTCGACCGGCTAGGAGTCAAGCTCTCGCTTACCACTGCGTACAATCCGGAGGCGAATGGAAAGGTGGAGCGCGGACACGGACCGATCGTCAAGGCGTTAGTTCGGGCATGCAGAGGTCGAGTCGGGAACTGGCTGCGGCTACTGCCTTACGCGTTGTGGGCTGACCGGACTACGCACAGTTCGGTAACCGGATTCATGCCGGCAGAGCTCATGTTTGGGCAGAAGTCGATCATGTCGATCGAACGTACGGTCTCCTCATGGGCAACCGTGGACTGGAGAGACGAGATGAGCCGGGAGGAACTGCTGACGGCGCGCATACGACAGCTCGAGCGGAGACCGGAGGACGTGGAGTAGGCTGCGGAAAAGCTTCGGGAAGCAAGGATGAGGAACAAAGCCCGGTTCGACCGAACACACCGGCTCCGACCGAAGAAGATCGAGGAAGGCGACTGGGTGCTAGTCTACGACAGCGGCCTCGACAACCAGCACCGAGCGACATGGAAGTTCGCAAGAAGGTGGTTCGGGCCTTACGTGGTACAAAGCGCCAACGACAACGGGACGTACCATCTGGCGGAACTCGACGGTACGAGAATGACGATACCAGTAGCTGGGAAGCGGATCAAGACGTTCAAGAAGCGTCACGACGACGAGCCGGATCAGGTTGACTTGGACCGCGACGACAAGCGATCCGAAACCGAGGAAGAACCGACGGGCGGGGAATGAAGGCTGGACCGGGTTTCTCCGTCCCAACACAATTTGGCGCATGCCGGTGGATGCGCGGTTAGGTGGGGGCGGATGTCGTGAAGAAAACCGTCCACAAGCGGAATCGGTGTACCGGGGCGTAGAAACTGACTCTTCATGCACATGCGCCTTAAGTTGTACATAGGAGATCCTAGGTAGATTCGATAGGTAGGGAGTAAAGGGGAAACGGCTCCTTCCTTGCCTATAAAAGGAGGGAGACGAGGAGAGTAAGGGATCGCGGAGAGTCGAGGACGAAGTGTTGTCGGTTTGCGTGCGAAGGCTTCTCTCTCTCTCTCTTTCTGGTTGCAAACGCCATAGCTTCCTACTGTGCAGGTTTCGGGAGGCCCGCGCTGCTCTGAGGAATGCCCGAGTGCTTCCGGCAGCACCTCCAACCTACTCATCCCCCTCTGTGCGCTTACGAACAGGTATCGGCATCTGTTCGCCGGCCTGTTCGGTTGTAACCGACTTCGTGTTTTGTTGTCTTCGTGTTCTTGTTGTTTGTCTTGTCAATACATACATACTTTCGTGTCTTTCTGTGTCGCTGTCCCACTCGCGTCTTTGCGTCGAAGGGCCGTGTCCCTGTGAATCCACGCTCGCACGTAGTGGGTCTCTCTCTCTCTCTCTCTCTCTCTCTCTCTTACTCTTCGGTACAGGACCCCCGAGGTCCCGCCTCACTCCACGCATCCGCGAGGAATACCTCGACAACGTTTTCCTACCCCATCTCCCGGAAAGACATCTAGGAAGTCTAAAAGCACACTAGTCGGCTTAGTAGACTCGAAACAAACAAAATGTAAAGTCACGGGATAAAATCCTTTCAAACTATTGTTTGTCCACCCATCAAATGTTATAGCATATCTAAAATTTTGTGAGGACAAATAAGTGATAACTAAATGGCGAAGAACAACATACATTCGTAACACTAATCTCTTAAGTGTACGAGATGATTTAAGTTCATAAGTGGGCAAGACTTCATGCATTAATCTCTTAAAACTAGAAGACTCAATATGTGCATGAGGTAGCATTGATGTGACTATGTATCTAACAATAGTACTATCAAACTTCTTCTCTAGAGTAAGAGATATACCTAATGTAGATGAAGTAGCATCTATGTTACTTTGGACAAGAACATTGCTAGAAGTTTGTGGTTGTGATGTGCTATTAATATTATGCTTATCTGATAAATGCTTGGCGATAGAACCTGTAGATGTAGAGCTTGCCCACAACAAGTGACAATAGGCACATCGACGCTTGTATGCATCTCCATCCTTAATGGAGATCATGTGTTGCTCAGTCCATGATGTTCTTTTTCTTGCCTTTGTTTTGCCTCTAGGGGCTGATATTGATGTCGCCGACTCCATATAAATGTATGTGTGTTGATTGAGTTGGTCAGCAAAAGAGATAATGGTGGGTGTGTGTGCCTGACAATAAAATGTTGTAATATCAATAAGTGAACTTAAAATCCATTATGGATTATTAGTTTTACTTGGTTACATATGAATATGAATATGGTAAAAACCTATTCATATTCATATGTAACCAAGTAAAAACCTATTCATATTCATATG
The DNA here is from genome assembly GCF_043228905.1 of Azolla caroliniana. NCBI lineage: Eukaryota > Viridiplantae > Streptophyta > Polypodiopsida > Salviniales > Salviniaceae > Azolla > Azolla caroliniana. The sequence goes on from NW_028230436.1 coordinate 12,927,719, forward strand.
TAACCAAGTAAAAACCTATTTCCTTTATGTAGATGATTATGAATATGGTAAAAACCTATTTCCTTTATGTAGATGATTGCTAGTAAAAAGCTCATCCTATCTTTTCCAACAATAAAAATATCCTACTCTAATCGTGAGTTATTACATTGTGCCACAGTGTATGTCATATGAGGTAAAGTATTTGACTATACCATTATTCATATATGTGTATAATTTTATTGTGAATCTTACTTCGTATATGTCTACATTGTAGACTGTAGTGACAAATGCACGCAGGCGGCAACAGCAGGTTCTCGTCTTCCACTTTGTAGTATCTACTATTTAGAGTGCAGCTCTGAGCTGACCTCTCTCTATCTCTCTCTCTCTCTCTCTCTCTCTCTCTCTCTCTCTCTCTCTCTCTCTCTCTCTCTCTCTCTCTCTCTCTCTCTCTCTCTCTCTCTCTCTCTCTCTCTCTCTCTCTCTCGTCTGTGTATAGTGTCGATGGACTCTGTCTATCAAGAGTCCTATTCTATTACCTAATTACTAATTACTAGTAATTACTATTAGTAATACCTAATACCTATTACCTAATTACCAATTAGTAATACCTATTACCTAATTATTAATTAGTAATACCTATTACCTAATTATTAATTAGTAATACCTATTACCTAATTATTAATTAGTAATACTTATTACCTAATTACTAATTACTAATTATATCACTTAAACGGCTTAAACGGCTTAGCCGGCTTGAGCCGGTTTGGCGAGGCTCAAGCCAAGCCAAGCCGAGCCGCCAAGCCGTTTTCAAGCCGACTAAGCCAAACGGTTTAGGCTTGAGCCGAGCCGTTGCCGATCCCTAATCCTCTCCCCTCGTAACTCTCCCTACATATGCAATGTCTATTTCTTCATTAATGTCCTGACTACCTAGTACCCCTCTGTATACTCATGCCTAGTAGTTTCCCTAGCTAATTCTCTCGAGGCGTGCACTCGCGTAAACCGGTGTTCCTGGCATTTCACCTTGTTTCTACCTATGGCTCGAAATCTTCACGACAACATGCCATGGCATTGTCCCACAAGCGTGCTAGGTGTTGTCCGCCGGAATAGTAACCGACGGACAAGAGCGCAGTAATATAGAATAGAGTAATATTGTAACGCATGTAAACGGTTCACACGGGAAGCGTGAACGGCTAAAAGACCCTGCGTATATAAAGGGCAGAAAACCTCTGAGAGAGGTAGCATGTAATTTTGAATGTAAAAGGTGTATTTTAATAGAGTTCTATCTTCTCTGATTCCTGTGCGTATCTGTGGTTAATCTACTGTGTGTTTGTGATTCTTGGGTGGCGTAGCTCAGTCGTAAGAGTGTAGGCGTGAGTAACAGTGTGGTTGCTAGTCCACTGTCTAAGGAGTTCGGTTGTAGCCGTCTACCTTATACACTACTAGGATACGGGTGGTATCCCACTAAGTATTACGCTACGACGATACCATTCGTTGCAACACAGTCACTTTGAGGTCTAGGTCGAAGGACTGACCATAGACCGTGTTCCTAATTGGTAACACTTCGTGTCTACTTGACACACATCGGTATGCACCAACTCCAATGGTGCATTCCGTCTCAGCGGTGGTCTTGATTGGAAGGAGGTTCGGTTTTGCTTGCCAGCCAAGCAGTCGGTGCACTTCTCAAGTTGCACATCCTTCACCAGAATGAGGTTGTCTTCAGCAAGCCTCTTCATCCCCTTCTCACTCATGTGACACAGTCTTCTATGCCACAACTCACCGGCAGTGTCAAATGCTATGTTCACTTCTTCTCGACATATCCTGGGATGCATCAAGTATAGTGTGTTGACCTTTCGGGCTCAAGCCACTATTAAGCTCCCTTTGCAGAACTTTATGACACCGTTCCGGATGCTACCTATGTAGCCTTCGTCATCTAGCCGACCGGTTGATATCAGATTCAGTCTAACCTCCGGAACGTGTCGGACATCCTTCAACAACAACTTGCATCTGGTTGATGTCGTCAATAGCACATCTCCTATGCCGACAATTCGGCATGTCCCTTCATTCCCCATCCGAACACAGTCGTGCTCACCAGCTGTGTAGGATGAGAAGCATTTCCGGTCCGGGGTAAGGTGGAACGACGCTCCGGAATCGACAACCCACGTTCTCTCGTCGACGGCAAGGTTCAACTCACTCTCCTCGGTGATGAGCATTAGTTCTTCTTCACTTGCCGCGATTGTCGTCGTTCCCTTCTGGTCCGGACCTCGTCGATCCGAACCGTTTCGGTCCGTTGACTTCTTCGAATCGGTACTGTAGGTTCCCTTGTCTTTCCAGAAATGCCGACAGTTCTTCTTGAAGTGCCCCGGCTTGCCGCAATAGAAGCAAGTGGGCCTCCCCCTTGACTTTGATCGTGTCCCCGACTTTTCCCGGTTCTAGGGACTCCAATTCCTTTGTCTTCCGCGTTCCAATTCGGTAAGAAGGATTTTGGCGTCAGAGATCACCTCCTTGTCTTTCCGACGCGCCTCCTCATCTAGCAAGCTCGACTTGACTCTTGCTAGGGATAGTTTTTTTCCTTCCGGCCCGGCGTTGCCCAACGTGACAACTAACGTCTCCCAACTATCCAGGAGGGAACCGAACAGGAGTAGAGCAAGTACCTCATCAGCGAGAGGTACTTCCAACGAGGTTGCTTGGTGTATCAGCCCCTGGAAGGCATTCATGTGCTCCGCCATACTTGAGCCATCTTGGTATCGGAGCCTCACTAGCTTCCAAAATACCGAAACCCGATTAATAGCATTCTTGTTTTGGAACATGATTTCAATCTTCTCCTAGAGTTCATGAGCCTTGCTCTCTTTATTGAAGTTGTTGTACAGGCTCATGTCGATTAAGCACCGGATGTATGCCGTCGTCTTCATGTGCGTCACCTCCCACACCATTGTCGTGAAGATTTCCGGCTACGGTGAGAAAACCGGGAGGGACAAATAAATGGGGATGTGCAACATTGCACATGCACTTGTAAATTTGTATGATGAGAATAAGATAACAAAATGTAAAGGGGAAGGGTAATAATCTAAGGTGGTAAAGGTGCACCACGAAGTTCGTAGAGGCATAAATGTGATGTGCACTTTGTAGAGTAGAATGAGTAGTGGGCATTGAGAGTGAATGTGATAGGAGAGAGAGAGTTAAGGCCCACCGATTTAAGATCAAGGGAGATATTCCCCATTAAAGGAAAGGGGATTTGACTCCCTCTTGTAATGTGTTCACCCCTTACTACTATAAAAGGGAGTGAGGGGTCACTTGTGAAGGGGTTGCCTATTTTGAGTGAGAGAGGTATACCACTTAGGTTGAGGGTTCTATTTGGGGTTTTAGGGTTTCTTCTAGGGTTTTCTTCTTGGGTTTCTTTTAGGGTTTTTATGCTTCTTTGTTTACTTATCCGGTTAGGGTTTTCTTGTAATCATTTTGGTGCGGCCTATGGGGTCTTGGTTGTAATCGTTCGTGGAATCTTAATATAACTTGTTGTGTATCTTGCCTACATCTATTATATTCTATGTTTATGTGCTATTCTTCCTCTTCTCCTCTTGAGCTAAGCTTCCATTTTGTGTCTTATTCCTTCTCCTCTACTCCCTAGTCCAAGACCCCCGTGGTCCCGCCTCGGATCCTACATGCGCTCGCGGAATACCACGACACCGTGGCGTCAATCTTATCCGATCTCTTGTTCCCGAACTGAACCGGCAACCAAAGATCTTTAACCACCAACATGTCCCTCATCTTCGACTTCCACACTGAGTAGTTGGAGCCGGTGAGCTTGAACATGCCGCTGTAAGATTCTTCCATTTCCTGTGTTGTTGGCTCTGATACCAATTTGAAGAGAAATGCGCAGAATATCGCTCAGCCACAACCGAGTAGTAAAACACTTCTATAAGAATCAAACACAGAAATGGGAAGTGGTGAGTACACAACAAAAAAAAAGGACATCAGATGTTTACGTGGAAAACCCTAATAGGGAAAAACCACAGGAGCCCACAGACTCTGAACTATCACTATGAAGAGAACAGGGGGGTACAATCAGAGACTCGGAGGTAGCGACCTCGAGCTCTCTTCCTTCGCACAGTGGCGGTTACAACATAGTATCGCTCTGTATCTCTCTCTCTCCCTCTTTGTACAACAGTTACAACAATATTCAACAACACAATCACACACTACTACATAAAGTGATTGCCCTAAGTCATATTTATAGTTATATGAACTTAGGGCTAATTACAAATATAGCCTCAATGGGCTTATTCAAGACATATTTACAAATCTGTCTTTTCTTCCGGTTCTCACTGGGTCCACCGATCCGGTTTCTGGATCTCTTCGGGTTCTCACCGGGTCCTCTTTATTCATCATCAGATCCCATCCGGAGAGACCGATTTTCCCAACAGTAATTACAATCTTCATAATACAAAGTTGAATCACTAGAAACATAAACACTCACTCATTCTTATATTAGTATCATAGTATGAACCATACGTACCATACGTGTATTCGCATTCACGAAAGTTTCAATAATTCGCGTAAGAAAAACACACTCAAAGAATGATAAATTCCATACTTTTGGATTAACTATTTATTATGAGGTAAATAAGCCTAAAAAATGGAAAAATACGAAGAAAAAAAAATTAGAAAATGGGAAAAAACACAAGAATGTTTGAATAACATTCACATTCGTTTTCCAACGTAGGAAAACGAATGTTATGCCAGATGAACACGAATTTTACATACTATGATTAGTATGCTCAATATTTATATGCTTTTGGTAGGTCACCATCCCATCATTTAGTCTTAAACCTAAATTTATTGTTCAATTAACTAACGACCAATTTCAACTTAAATAGGTATACTTTCTTTTTAAAGGAACCTTTATTTCCTAAACCCGCCTTTTGCTTTCTTTGCATGATAACATGCCCCTAGTGCACTTGTATTCAAGATTGTCCAAACAATGTCCAACGAGCTTGGTAACATGCACATGTGCATAACAATGTGCATCTCCAAATTTAGCATTAACTCTAGAATCTCGAATTGTTAGACAATGGCATTGAACTCATTTATGTGCATTACAATGGAGTAATATTCCCACATCCAAATATCATACAACATCATTATCTACACCTTGTTTGGAGCTTTATTCTTTCCGTAAATGCTCCTCAACTTTTTCATGATTCATCTTTTTTAGATTCAAGATTAAGAAATAGACATTGTCTATCATCATAATGCTTTCATCACATGATAACACTTTCCAACATCAAGTTGATTTTTGGGGGTATTTTTGGGACAACATTCACTTAAACATCCACCACTATTATCTTGTTTTGGTGCATAATTGATGGGTGCCAAAAAGAAAAAGGGTTTAAGGCACCTCAATTGTTGAAGCCTCTAATATTGTAATTCATCCAACTACACCAGAATATTTATTGCTTTAATCAATTGTTTTAATTTCAAACTAATTGATCTCTTACTTTTTATCCAATTCTTGCAATAATCCCTTCTTGTTCCTAAGGATTAACAAGAATTGGATTTAAACATGTTCATTATACTTCAGGCTACCAATATTGAATATTGTCGTTTTAATTTCATCGAAGTTTGTAGCTCAAACTTATACTTCAGGTTACCAATATTGAATATTGTCGTTTAGGTAAGGATTTATTAGAAACTTGATTTACTTTTCCTACTCGTTTGAAAATGTTATGCTTGATGAGAGTATGGCATTTCTTTGTTTCCAACCTAGTAGGTGTATTTTAAAGGTTTTGGCACATAATGTGCCTTCAAAAAGTGTCTGGTTTTTATAACTAGTTCCTTGTGTGACGTAAAGCTTGGCTCATTGTGACTTTGTTATGCATGATGTGTAGATATATTTTAATGACGTTTATACATACCGTGCCCAAAACTTAATATTCGAGTTCTTTACATGACATAAAGCTTTTAGCTCAGAGTGCCTTTCTTTTTTGCAATCATTTCATCATGAAGTTTTCTCTAACGCCTTTAAATGTAATAGCTCATACTGGTCCTTCTAATGGACCTTGGGCCCATAAAAGGGCAACATCTTTGACACATGATGTGTATGCCTTTAAAACTTTTCATTTGTATATGCTTTATCCTTCACTTTGTTGTCATATCTTAACACATGCCTTGAAAACGTTTCATTTGTATATGTTTTATCCTTCATTTTGTTGTCATATCTTAACACGTAGCCCTTCTTTAGTTAAAGATCATCATTAGATAAACAGTTGACTTCAACAAAAAGACGTCTACTATTGTCTCACTGCATCAAATAAAAATGAATGACCCATTAACACAAGGATCTTCGTGATCTGTCAATAAGTAACTATAGTTAGACTTAAAAACAATGACAAAGGGTTGATAGAAGTACAACTCCTAGCTATCAAAATACTCTCAAGCAGAGCTAGGTGTCAGTTTCCCTTATTTCCTATACCGTGGGAGAGAAAGTCATATATTGAGAATTTGCGAATTAGCTTGTTAGTCATATCCTCGCTTTGGTGTGTGTGTGTGTGTGTGTGTGTGTGTGTGTGTGTGTGTGTGTGTGTGTGTGTGAGAGAGAGAGAGAGAGAGAGAGAGAGAGAGAGATTAGAGCAAGCCATTTCCCTAACTTCTTTCGAGCAAAGTGTGCACAGTTGACTACTCTCATCATGTGTGCCCCATCTGACATCGCAATGCATGTGAACTAAGTTGCATCGAAGAAATCGTTTAGATGGAAGGCAGTGGGTTGGGCTCTAGCCTCTCACACATATTGATGTGTGTGGTTTCTCCATTTGGCAAAGAATATGGTTTTGTAGTTAGGTGCAACCTCTGTAGTATAATGTGTGAATCATGAGCCTCTGCATCTTTCAAATGTCATGATACATTGTGCTGCAAAAAAACCTCATTTAAAGAGAAAACGAGTGATGCATCATGAAGGAAGTGTGTTGCTTCCCATCTTCCAAACCATTTTTCTATAGCTTGCATCTAAGTGAAACACACAAAAAATTCTTTTATGTGTCTTTTGGATCTTGTTGTTTGTTTCCCATGTGATTCATGGGAAGTTAATGTGAGGGACTTTTTTGAATCTTGAGCATGTATTAGACAACCCTTTTCATGACCATGATCTCAATGGGAAGTTATCGCGTCTCAAGAAGTAGGTGTTGAGAGAGAGAGAGCAAGTAGAAACTCTTGCATCAAGAGTCGAGTACCCTTGTAATGCTTTTCACACACATTTATTAATATAACTGCTAGTTTTCACTAGAGAGAGATTCTAGCATCCATAAAGAGGTCAATATTAACCTATGGGAGCTGAGTACACAAAGTTTCTTGATGTGTGTATCCCTCTTAAGAAAAGATAGATAGATAAATAGATATCATTTTAACGTCCATGGAAACAAATTGCAATCGATGAGAGAGAGAGAGAGAGAGAGAGAGAGAGAGAGAGAGAGAGAGAGGTCTTGCCTATTGGCAATTAACATGTTCCACTACCCATGTAGTGTAGTTAGTGGGTGATCATACTCCATTGTCACATCCATTATAAGTAGTGTTTTCCACACACATTTATTAATATAATTGTATGTTTTCACCAAAAGAGAGAGAGAGCTAAAAGGTATTCTCATGTGGAATTTTTGGATGTTAGAGCATGTGGGGATCATTTCCTTAAATACATATTAAGGTTTTTTAATAGCATTACAGGATGTCCCTCTCCCTACATAGGCATATGATAGGCAAAGGAGACTGCATATGATAGGTAGAGGAGACTAAGAAGTGTTCTAACCATAGATTGACATATTCGTATTCGTGGGGCGGGCCCCACGAATTCATATGAATAGGAATACAAATGCATGTAAATGTATTTGTTTTTTCTTTTTTTATAAAAAATAAAAAACTATTTTTTCCTTGTGAGCGAGTGAACGAACAGTGAGCAGCGAGCGAGGAAGCCTCACCCTACTCCCTCTGTGTGTTGCCCTCGCTTCCCTCTGCATCTTGTTCTCGGCCAAGAAATTAGGGTTTCGGCTGAAAACCCTAATTTCTATCATAATCCTAGTTTCAACAGTTTTCTTTCTTTTCAACTCGCGTCCTTGACTCCCTCTCATGCTCTATTCTAATCCTACATCTTGTTCTCTGCTGCAAACTCAGGCTTTCATTGAAACCCTAAGTTTAACTAAGTTTAGCAGAAGCCCTAATTAATTAATTAACTAATATTTTTCAATGAATTAATTAATTTTTTGATGAATTAAGATGTGTATTAGTAAATTAATTAATGTATAGTGAATCAATTAATGTTTAAGTGAAATAATTAATTATTATATTAGTGAGTTAATTAATTATTGATGTATGTATGTATATACATATACGAGTGATATATGTGTGTATATGTATATATCATATATTTATGTGTGTACATGTATATGTAAATGAATGGTTTTATAATATGCTTGGGGCCAATTTATATTCTCGAATATCACGAATATTGCGGATGTTGAATACCACGTATATTACGCATGGGTCAATCTATGGTTCTAAGTTCTAACTAAGTGGATTTTACATACAATTAAATATAATTGTGTGCTATTACCAAAAAGAAAGAAAAGGACAAACTATCCAACCCAATCACTACAAAAGAGAAAAAACAATTGCATTGTAGGCCATAAGTTCACTTATATCAATTAACCCTAGCTCTACATAATATACTAACCCCCCTTATGTCTGTATGCATCTTGTAGCCATTACAAAAGAGAAAAAACAATCGCATTGTAGGCCATAAGTTCACTTATATCAATTAACCCTAGCTCTACATAATATACTAACCCCCCTTATGTCTATATGCATCGTGGCCGATCAAATGGTACTTATTTGGTGAAGGTAATCCCTGCTTTAGCCTAAACAACTTCATTGATGTGTGGTGGCACTGTCATGTCAAGATGTAGAATTATAACAAAGAATTAATGAGACCCAAAAGGGTAAAAGGTCATACAAGCCACTACAAAAAGATTATGTGTGACATGTGAAAGTTGCAAGCTATTAGTGTTATGCAAATGTTCTACGTTAATAGAGAAGGTAAGGTTTTTTCCAAGGCATTATGAAAATGTAGTAACATAGTTGTTTATGAGAAAAATGCCTTGGTTGATAGGATGTGAATCACGTGCAAAGATAAGGTGATATGTTGGACTAAAGTTTTAAGATAAAGGATAGTGAGTCATATGGTGCTTTGTGTTGTATATTGCAAAGATTTTCTAATAATATCTTCCTTGGGCATATAATATTTTTGTCACATTTGTTACACATTCGTTATGGTACAAAAGTATACTAGTGTATAAACACGAGTTTTTCCATCATTTGAGCTCGACATTTCTGTCCAATTTGTTACAGGCTACATTTGTAGTTTTAACAACGAGAACGACCATCGAATAAATACTTTTAGTATAAATACACAAAATTTGAAGGAGACAAGAGAGAGAAGAGTGGAGGAAAGAACCACGGATGGAAAATGATAGAAGTGGGGCAATCTTGAGGCAGGAGTTGGAACCCTAGCTAGAGCTATATCTCTTCCTAGTTATTTTTCTTACAAAAATGAAAAACAACGTACCACACACATATACGTATACATACATTTATTTATGTATGGATGTGTGTAGTACACTCTACAGTGTGTATGAACACATTGATGAGAGAAAACACTGAAGATACATAGTATACACATACATATATATATACGTACAGCATTTGGAGGCCAAAAAGGAATAAACCACCCCCCCTCCTCCCCCGGGGACCCGGTTGGTTGGGGATCTGGGTACATATGTATTTACAAAACGTTGGTAATAAGTCGTAGTAGTGTAACCCCCTTGTTGGCCCTTTATGTATGTATGTATATATGTATGTATGTATATGGAGGTAAAAGGAAGTAGGTATGTATGTATTAAATATTAGCTATAGCAGGGGGCTACCGGCGGTGGTAGGCTTCCAGGCGGACAGGGCTTGGACGGGGCGGCCTTTCCAGCCCATGAGCATCCAGCAAGCATTGGCATCGTCGCCGTCGCCTGGGAAGACGCTGAACTCCTTGTGGAAGAGCCCATCCACGATGGCCCGCGACGTGGCCAGCACCGGCGGCGGCACCGGCAGCGCCGTGAATCCCGTCCGCTGGATCCGCGCATGCCACTTCTTGTACGTCTCCGGCCGCTCCACCCGCTCCGCCCCTTCGCACGCCACCACGTTCATGATCTCCCTGCCCAGCAGCTCCCGCTCCACCATCGCCCGCTCCGCCTCCTCCCCCGCCAGGTTGCTGTGCAGCGCGTCGAACCGGCTGGCGTAGTAGTACAGCGCCTCCTTGAAGCGCGGCACGAAGAACGGCGAGCTGTGCGCCCCGTTCACGAACCCCGTCACCACCACATCCGGCTGCAGCCGCCGCATCATCGCCAGTACCTTGTCGCGAGGGCACTTGTATTCCTCCTGCTCCCCCGCCACCCCCCCCTCCTCCTCCGCCGCCATATGATCCCCACCCCATCCACGCCTATTCTGATGATTCTCCCACCCTGCCAATTGCTGCTCCTCCGAACCATACTTATTACCTGCAGTAGTCGAACACCCCCCCGCCACCGCGCTCTCATCCAGCAGATGCCGCAGCCTGTTGATGGTATTGATCGCCAGCACCTCTCTGGTCTCGTGAGAGCCCGAGACCGACACCGACGCCTGCGCCAAGCCCAGCACCTCCGCGTTTATGTCCTCCCATGTGGCGGCCGCCACGCCGTGATACTGGAAGGGTACGCCGTAGGTGCGGGCGTACCTGGCCAGCCGTCGGCCCGTCTGCTCCACCGCCTCCGCGGGGCTCTTCCCCATGGCGCTCGTGGGCAGGTCGATCCCGGTTATCTTCAAGAAGGGCGGGCCACCCTTCCTCTGGGCGAGGGCGCTAATGAGGCATGGCCACTGGAAGCCGTAGGAGATGCCATAGTCCACTATGTGCAGCCTGGATGCGCCCTTGGCCGCATCCAGGATGTGCTGATTCGCGAAGTAATTGGTGACCTTCATGTAAGGGCACGCCTCGAATTCCACCCTCTTGTATGCCTTGAGCACCTCCGCCACCGACGGCTGCTTCGATGGCGGCAGGATGGACGCCGAGTACATGAGGCTGCTCCCTGTGCCATTCATGCGTGCCTGCAGAGCTTCGCTGAAATAGAAGGCCACTCTCTGCAGGCCGCTCCCTTTGGGCGATGCCCCATTCTGCTGCACCTCCGCCAGCAGCTGATTCGCCTTCTTCACGTCCCCATCCGCCATGGCCCTCGCACATCTCATCAGCACAGCCCTGAGGTCCACCGGATTGTTCAGCGCCTCGTCTCGAGCTGCTCCCCCCATATCCGTAGGCCGAGCGCTCGGATCCGCGCATCTGCCATGAGAGCAGGGCGTCCAGCCACTATCATGGAGATTGGCCAGGGCCTCCGCCCGCAGATATTCATTCTGGACAAAGCTCACCTCCTCATCCTGTACACCCGCTGTTGGGTTCCATGAATCTGTAACACCTCCACTGAGAGATGAATAACTGGCAGTAGAGCGTGGGCGCCATCGCCCAGCTGCACGATGTCTGGCAGCCCCTCCTCGTCCATTAGACTTGTTTACCTCCCATGGATACCTTCTTCCGTTGGGCCTTCTTATTATTATGCCTTCACCGATCTGATCTTCTGTGGGATGGGTCCATGTGTGCACGGCTGCATCGGATTTGCTACATCTGCTTAATCCTGCGTATATGTCAGAATTTATATTCCCCAATCCACTGCCAATATTCATCATTCCCTGACTTTCACATTGCAGGCTGAAATGATCTGTGACTGGAGGCCCACGCCGAGGCGAATAAACGATGGTTGTGGAGATCCCACCATCCACATACTGGAAATTAGCGTCATGCTTACTTTTCAGACCCTCCTGAAGAAAGTCAGGGCGGTTGTTAAGTAATGCAAACCCATTCGAATCCACTCTGATCTCCTCCACCTCCTGATTGTCTGCATCTGGCAAACGGCAGTCACCATTAGTATAATTACTTACACTCTTCTGGGCGCTGGTGGAGATGGCGGACTGATCCCATTCCGACTCGTCTGCGTGTGCGTGCGTGTGCGCCCGTGCAGGCGGCGCTGCCGTCGAATCCGGCTGCCCCAAGATCTCATGGAAGCCATTAAAGATGTTTAAGAAGCTTTGCTGAAGAGGCCAGTTGGTGCAGCAATGCTCCACATCCTCGGTGATCGTCTCGTCCATGAGCATGGTGTTGATGTATTCGAAGAAGGGTTCGATCGGCTTAATAGTAGGGGCGGGGAGACACAGGGGAGCAGGCGATGACAGAGGAGAAGGTGGAGGAGGACGATGAAGAAGAACATGGTGATGATTATTGGAGCTCATGGTGATGATTAAGACGATTCAATGTTAGCGATCTGATCTGATTTTATGTAAAGGAAAGGATGGAGGAGGAGCAAGCAAGCTAATTTGTACCCTAAACCTAAAAAGTGTTTGGGGAGGTGAGCGAAAGGATTTGCTGGTTCATTTTATATGTTTGTGTGTGGGATAAAAAAGAAACGGGGCAGCAAAAAATGAACGTGGGTTCGAACTCTGGACCTCTGGCCTTGACGCTTTCAAACGCTTCTTTTGAAAACAAAATAAACAAAAATCAACCATTGGAAGAGAAAAACCTTGAAAAACATCTTTGTGAGTCAGCGAGTTTATTAGGAGACTGTGGCTTTTTTGACCATTGAATGCATATACATATATTACATAGTATGTACATATCTATACGGTATACCAAGAGAATTTGCCTTCAACATCTTTGCTTGGTAACTAACTATAACCAAACTTCGACTGAACAAAAAACAAAAGAAATGATTGTCGTGAAATCATCATCCTTTTCCATCCATATCCGCCATTTTTCACATGCCTTTTACATCTATCGAATAATTTATCAACACCTCATAATATCTACCCATCCAAGTTCTTTGTCTCGTTGCATATAAGAAGGGCTCCTCCTTAGCAACATTGAGTATCTAACTTTTAAGCATTAGTTATTTCTAATACAGCTCCGATACAAAATAGCTTAGCACATTACCTCATACATTTGAGTCTTCAAGTAAATTTTACCTCTCGAATGAGTCATAGATTCCTAAAATTTCCAATCCCATGTTTAAGCCTTCTAGATTCCATACCAAGGTATACAACTCCTAAAATTTCAAAACACATACATATTTTAGTCCTCTAAATTAAATACCACATATGCCTTCAATGTAACTTATTCCTTATCTTCATGTTGTAGTTATTGTAGTCTTCACTTTTAATCTCATTAACCTCCTTACCTCATAGATATCCGACCTACTCCACAACTATATAACTTCCTATTTCTACATAAGACCATTTTAGTTTACCATCCTCCTTTGCTGCCCAAGTTTGCACAAGATCCATTGTGGCCCTCGAGAATTAGCCCTTTCCACGAGCAATCAAGACGACCCTCTTCAAAATCCTCCCAGATCCCATTGTGATTAGTAATCAAAAGGTTGACCCATTTGCCCACAATGTAAGCATGCAAGGGACATTCCTAGCATAAAAGGCTAAGCCAATCGATGTATGTACTAGGTATGCCCATGAATGCTTCACCACTTTTTGTCGAATAAAAAATAGCAAAGAGTTGGGTATAATTGTGTTCGTGTAATGCGTATGACAACCCATCATCGTGGTAATGTGATTTGAGCAATAACATAGATGTGCAATATAAAGATTCTAAGCAACACCAATTAGCAAGAATGGGAAAATGTTCAAATGATCTATATCTTCATGTTAGTGGGTTCTCTCAATAACGCCAAGTATATGTTGCAAGAGGAGTAAGAATAACAATGCAACAAGTTGGTGACTTCAAGATGGGTAGGGTTGTCAACTATTCATGAAAAAACCAACGAAATGGTAATGTCAAATTCAAATCTCCTCAAATATGCTACAACATAAACAAGTTGCAACAAGAAAATGGTATCATGCCACATACTCATCCAAAATGTTTGCCATGAGGCAAAGGTGGAACTTGGAAGCTACCATAAAGTTGTCAATCATTAAGATCGCACCAATGTTCATAGACAATATAAACCTAATAATCCGCAAATTGTAACCATGAAAAACATGCAGGTGGAGAAGGATTTGGAGCAAAGAGTAGATGTCAAAATCAAAGCCTATGTTATGTCCCTTCATTGGGCCTCTCTAATAGCTAACCATTGCAACTTGCTTTGCGGTAGTGGCAAATAGGTAACATGAACATGTAAATCTGTCCACAAACCTAGTCTCTAAAGGTGGTGGTGAACAGACATCATAATCGGCAACCAACAAACTGCACACTTTGCAAGAGCTTTGAATACCAATTTCAACTGGAAACTAATCAACATATAGGATACCATTGACAGTGAAATTTTGCGAAGCATAATGCATCTAAATCCAGGGAATGACCTTGTTACTTCCTTGATACATGAAGCTGGAGGAACAAGTCCTACGAGCAACAAACATACCAAGTGTCTCTTTCAAACAAGCAAGCATGAAAGCAAGGCAAAGGAAGGATCAGCATACAATATTAGGATTCATAGATGCACTCCTACGGCAAAGTGAGAAGATGTGTAAAGGAATCAGGATAACATTACCCAAATGTTCCAACATGAGGTGTAGGGGCACACGAACTAGTGCATCAAGCAAAGGCTCTCCTTGCCAGCATAAATCACAGTAAGTGAAGCATTAAGAGACCTTGTCATTATCGGTAGGAGCAAAATGAAGAGGAAAGAGAAACCATGCCAGCCAGCATGAGTAACAGTCTGTAGCTGGTTTGCAGATAATCCTTTATTACCTTAGAGTACCTCAAGGGAGGGCAGAGTAGCTTCATCGAATGAAAACATAGAGAGAATAACATGGAATCAAGTGGGAATAAGGAAAACGAGTTGGGGTGAGATCTCACACTGACCAAAACACTTTCTCTTTCTAGGAAACTGAGAGGTTGCAAAGATTTCCTGTGGTATGATACTTCTTCGTGATGCTGCATACATGCTGCTTCTTGCATATAAATAGGTTTCAGCTTTTGCGTGTAGATTGTTCTCAAGTTCTAAATTGGACAGATTAACATGAAATGTATATGCTCAAACACCAACCCATGATGGTCTAGTCAGCTGGAATTGAACAGCTCAAGAAAACTCCAGCAATACCTTTTCTTCTTGTCCTCCACAGCCCCCAACGAACCGTTTTATAAGTTAACTGGGCTATTAATCAACGATTACTAGATCCATTTAGGTCAAATGAGAAAAACATGGGACACAAGTTCCCACTGGTGCACACTACGGGTTGGCTGTTGCTTACTTAGATATAGCATTACTCCATTAGCTTCAAAACAATTAGAGCTTTGAATATCATGCTTGGCCATAAGAAGAGTGTTAACCAATGAGCGTTTGCAGCCTGCTGTTGCACAATCACTGCTAAAGACTTGAACTCTTTCATTTTACTGTCAAACAGTAATGAGATGCATTAAAATATCTCATAATCCTTCAATTCAACCTTCCTTGGAAGTACCCATTCCTCGAGGGAGATATTAAAAGCATTTATTCCAAAGATCCTCTAAATCGATGTACAATCTATAATACTGATAGTCAGTCATAAGTAAGTTTATCAATGTAGTGTTTTGATGAGGAAATAATACACTTTAGTTTCCATGACCAAAATCCCTTTGCACACACACCACATACTCCAATAGAAGAATATTTGAAGGAATGTTAACAAAGTTAAAATTTCAGCATGTTAACAACAAAAACAAGCTTTGTATACCTCATAGAAGGCAGCTGTATCTCGAACCCATACTAGAAAATATTTGAATCAAATGCCATTCATAACAAACAGTGAGGCCCATCATGGCATTTAATCATAGAAGGCAAACGAGTCGGGTATTAAAACGAAATTGACATATTGAGACACAACTGTTCTTAGGTTATCATGATCTTCCTCGCCCTCTAAAACCACCACCTCGTCCACCACTACGACCTCCAAATCCTCGCCCACCACTACGACCAGCAAAACCACGACCTCCTCTACCACCTCTTCCACCTACATAACAAGCCAAACCATGTCAACATAAGTATATATACAGGAATTCCTAGAAAAACTCATAATAAAGTCGCATACCTCCACGTCCACCACCTCGGCCACCGCCACGACCACCCCTGCCACCACCAGGCGTGCTTCCAGCTTGGCCTCTATAATTAGACAGAATAAGGAACCATGCTACAATATCAACATACTGCAAACAGAGAGCAAGAACCATAATACATCTATCCATGATATGTGACTTCTCCATACTTTGGCTGAGGCAAAAACCGTTGCAGTGGAAGAAGTTTCATTGGGTCAATGTAGAACTTGTCCCCAGCCTTGTAAGATGTTGCTATGATCCCCTCCAGCATTTTGATTGAGAAAAACTGCAAAAACACATGCAACCGTAGTGTCAGATATGTTAAAGAAAATGATGGGTGCTTCGAATTTTGTGCTGCTCTTCACTTACCACTTCATTGATGGGTCCAAAAATCTCCTCCACCTTTCCGATTTGGGTTTTGTTCTCGAGATAGATCGGAGCATTAAAGTAAGGGATCTTCTCATGAACAAGCTTGGACACCGCTTCACCTTCACAGGCATGGAGAAACGATGCAACCTCTGCGAATGGAAGCCCAACACATAACTGACATGCGGATAGAAGAAATTTTTAATTGTGTAAAGGGGACATCAAAAGGATGAGCGAAAATAAGGAGATCATATTTATTCTCAGGGGATTCTCCCAAATTGCAATTAAGCTAAATCGAATCTACTGCTAGTAAAGCTTCGATTTCCAACAGGGCCTAAGAAGTTGCGGTATGTTCCTTGTCAAACTACGCAGAATGAAAAAACAAAAGAAGGGGAGGGGAGGGACGAGGCGAGGCGAGAGAGACATACCTACGACTTCAGAGGGGGGGCCCTCATCACGCTGGCCTCGACCGCCACCGAAGCCACGGCCGCCGCCTCTGCCGCCACCGAAACCACCTCTTCCTCCACCTCCCCTTCCTCCTCCGCCGAAGCTACCTCGGCCTCCTCCTCTGAATGGCGGCCTCATCGCTCTCGCTCACAGGAAAGCAGGAGCAGGTGCAGGTGCAGGGGAAGGGGAAGGGGGAGGAGGGTTTTAGGCAGCTTCTTTTTTCCACAAACCCTACACACCGGCTAGGAGAAGTGGAGTGGGAGGAAACGTTAGTTAATGTCAAGAAAGGATTTTGAAGCCCGAAGAAGGCACGGCATGGCACGGCATGGCACCGTAGACACGATCAGACCGTGCTCCGTCCAGTATTCGACCAGTGATTGTCCCAGCTAGGCAGTCCGCACATTTTTCCAGATGCACGTTTAACCCTAAACTGGTGTCGTGAAGAAAACCGTCCACAAGCGGAATCGGTGCACCGGAGCGTAGGAACCGGCTCTTCGTGCACATGCGCCTTATGTTGTACATAGAAGCTCCTAGGTCGGTAGATTCGGTAGGTAGGGAAACGGCTCCTTCCTTACCTATAAAAGGAGGGAGACGAGGAGGGGCGAAGGGATCGCGGAGAGTCGAGGACGAAGTGTTGTCGCTTTGCGTGCGAAGGCTTCCCTCTCTCTCTCTGGTTCGCAAACTCCATAGCTTCCTTCTGTGCAGGTTTCGGGAGGCTCGCGCTGCTCTGAGGAATGCCGGAGTGCTTCCGGCAGCACCTCCAACCTGCTCCTGTCTTTCTGTGCGTTTACGAACAGGCATCGGCATCTGTTCGCCGGCCTGTTCGGCTGTAACCGACTTCGTGTTTTGTTGTCTTTGTGTTCTTGTTGTTTGTCTTTGTTAATACATACATACATTCGTGTCTTTCTGTGTCGCTGTCCCACTTGCGTCTTTGCGTCGAAGGGCCGTGTCCCTGTGGATCTACGCTCGCACGTAGAGGGTTTCTTCCCCTTCTTCTCTTGCTCTTCGATACAGGACCCCCGAGGTTCCGCCTCATTCCACGCATCCGTGAGGAATACCCCGACATCTTGGTGAACCCGACGTGAAGGAGGCGGCAGAAGAGCAGAAGATGAAAGGGTCGGATCTTGTAGAGGCCATGGCTTCGGCCGTAGATCGGATATTGAGTGCACACGAGGGCACCGGCGCCCTCGACAGAGCCATCGAGGCGGTCGTCGGTACGATCGGCCGGTTCAGCGGAAAGGATGCCACGAAGTATTTGGCGTCCTACGGGGCAGAAATGCTGATGCGGGACATTCCGGAAGAGAGGCGTCTTGCCGGGTTTCCTCGAGTGGCGATGCCGAGCATCCATGCGGAGGTGCTCGAGGTGCGGGCGGAGAGCCGTACCTGGGAGGAGTTCGAAGGCCGACTCCTAGAAAAATACGGGCTGGACGACGCGCTCCAGCTTTCGAAAAGGGACTTCATGGAATGGGTGGAGTTCCCCGGCAAGGGAAGAAACGCGACGGCACTCCTCCGGGAGTTCGAAGAACGCTTTGCACGCCTTTCGGCGCTTGACCGAACCGTTCTGGATACGAGCCGGGTCCTACTGTTCGTCAAGTCGGTGGATGAGCGGAACCGGGACCAAGTCGGCTCCTTGCTGGAAACCGAGGACGGGCTGACAACCGACTGGGCTGCGGTTAAGAGAGTCTGTGGCCGTTTCGATAAACGGCGAGTATGGGCTGACAACGGGGCGGCCGGTGCGGGCTCTGTCACAGCAAGGAGGCTTGAACCGGCACCGCAAGTGCGAAGGGAAGAGACCCGAGAATGGCTCGGGACCGGTCCGGCTTCGACCGGTATGGTCAGTGGCTCGTCCGGAGGAGCAGCGCTGGACGAGTTGACGCGGGCAATAAAGGATCTCCAGATCGCCCAGACTCAAAGGGAAGGCAGCGAACCGGCTCGTGACCGACGGCCGGCAGCAGGGAACAGGTGCATGTGGTGCGACGAGGTCGGCCACATCCGGAAGGACTGTGGCGATTTCGCAGAGGCGTTGAGGAACCGGGTGGTGTACCTGTGGGAAGGCCAGGTGCACGCCGACGACACCAGGAGGGCCCTGAACCGAAACGACGGGCGAGGAGGTATGAAGAGACTGATGGAAGAGGCAGCGGCCTGACACGTAGAGGCCATCCACTACTCGGCGTCGGCCGGAATTCAGGTCGGGGGCAGCAAGGCCCGAACAGAGGGCAAAGACGGATTCTGGTCGGCGATGTTGGGAGGTCTTGCCGGCGCACGGCTAAGGAAAGATGAAATGGACCACGCTGAGAGACGGGTCCGGGAAATAACCGGGTGGAGCGATCCGGTCGAGGAGAAGACGGGCTTCGTAGAAGCCGCCTGCCGGAACTACGAGGCTCTGGTAGAAGACAAGCGAGTGGGAAAAGCCGGAGCGGCCGGGCCCTCACAACGATACGAGACCCAATATGGGCAACGACGGAACGATGCCGGCGGGTCCAGCTCGCAAGATAACCCCAGGAAGGGCGGATACCGACTAGGGACGGAGATAGAAAGGACTACGGACCTACGAAAGGTCCTAGAGGAACGGATCCTCGACAGCAAAGTGGAGTTGTCATTGCGAGAGGTGTTAGGGATCGCCAAGAAGGAGTTCCACGACTCCATTGTAGACTTGGTGAAACGGAAGAGGCTGTCGACGGAGACGGAACCGGAAAGACTGGTAGAGGTGCGGACGACGCACATCGACGACTCGGCGCTGGCAGATGAGTGGGCGGAGAGCCACTATTCGAGGCCACACTGGGCCCGAGCGACCACGGAGACCTCGGTAAAGATCGGAGATGTTCAGGAACCGGTGGTGGCATTGGTGGACCACGGTTCGGAAATAAACCTGATGTCCATGGACTTCTATAAGAAGGGGAAGTGGCCGATCAACACCAAGCACGGGTGGAAGATACGGGCGGCGACGCGCGCCACCGAGGAACTGCATGGGGCCTGCCCGAACGTGCGAGTCAAGATCGGCGACGTCGAGATTGACCAACACTTCTTCGTACAGGAGACGTCCTCGCACCCGGTCATATTAGGTGAACCATACATCACGGCGGCGCGGATGGAGACCAAAGTGCTGGACAACGGGTCGGCCTACGCGAGGGTCAAAAGCCAGGACAGGCGCCATTCGGTTCAATTTCTGACGGTGCGGCCGAACCACGAGAGAAACCGCGAATCCCTCGTGGCGAGAACCGGGAGGATTTTTAAAGAGGGCTGCCAAGGCGTGGGGTCGAGACAGCCTGGACACTCGGAAAGTACCCCACAACTGTACGATAAGTAGGAAATTCTGCTTCTCCAACAACGGAGGGAGTATGATAATCGGCATCGTCGGCCGAGAAAAGACAAGGGCGGAAGTGCGACTTCGAGCGTGCGGAGTTCTCGGCCCGGACGAGGAAATCAGCAGAGCCGTGGAGGCGGTCTCCTTCGACGACACCTTGGGAATGTTGGGGGAGGTAGCCGGAGAAGACCTTAATGAAGACCGGACGATACCGGTATGTTCCGAAGAGATGTACGGAGTCATCGTGGACTTCAGTCTGGGGCTCGGGTCAGATCGGACAGCCCGAGTTAGCACGAAGTACAAGACTGTGGACCGGAAGGTAAGGCCAATCGCGGCACCCTTACCGGAGGGCAGCGAGTCTCGAATCAGAGGGGTTGCGTCGGATCCCAGTTTACGAGATCCGGCCTGCATAGGACACACCTTCACCGACGGGACGCTCCGGGAGCTCAAAATCGGTGGGGGCGGGTTCCTACTGCTGGCGGAGGAAGACCGGTTTCGGAGAATGCTCGGACGGCACGGGAAAGCCTTCGCATTCTCGCCGGTAGAGATCGGGTGCGTAGACCCGACAATCGTGGAGCCGATGGTGATATTCACGGTACCGCATGTGCCGTGGAATCTCAAGCCGATTCCGGTACCAAGGGCTCACATCCCGAAGTTGATGGAGCTATTGAGGCAAAAAGTCAATATGGGCATTCTCGAACCGTCGAGTGCCCCATACTTGAACCGATGGTTTACCGTATCAAAGAAAAACGGAACAATGCGCTTCATTTAGGACCTGCAGCCGGTCAACAGAGTGACCATCCGGAACGCAGGAATCGGACCGACCATAGACGAGTTCGCGGAGGCCTTCGCTGGGAGGTCAATTTACCCGGTCGGTGATCTGTACTCGGGGTACGACCAATTCCAGCTAGCCGTGGAGAGTAGAGACATTACGACGATGCGAACTCCCCTCGGCCTAGTGCGAATGTGTACCTTGCCACAAGGAGGGACCAACTCGGTGGCCCACATGGTGAATGCAATGAACAAAGTACTGAGGGATTGCATCCCGGACATCACCATGCCGTTTCTAGACGAGATTCCTATCAAGGGGTGCCCGGTGGAAGAGAAGGACGAGACACTCGGGCCGGATGGATGCCGGCGATTCGTGGCAACACACATCGACGACTGCGAGAAGGTGCTACAAAGGCTAGAGGATGCGAGGCTCACCTTCTCCGGGGAGAAATCGGCCTTTGGGCAATCGGAAATCCTGGTAGTCGGACACCTATGTGGGCCATATGGCCGGAAGCCGTCTTCGGCAAAGGTAGAAGCCATCTCCGCGATGAAGACCGACTGTAGCTCGGTTACGGAAGTTCGGAGGTTCCTGGGGGCATGCACATTCTACCACATATGGATCCCGCATTTCGCCCACGTTGCGGAGCCGCTATACGGGTTGCTGAAGAAAGGGCGAAAATTCGAATGGCGAGACGAGCACACGGAGTCGGTCCGGAAGCTGAAGGAAGCTCTTGCGGCAGCGCCGGCGCTCCGGAAGGCTGTCTACGGGAAGGGTACCCCGGTATACATAACGGTGGATACGAGTCCGACCGGGATCGGATGGGTCGTCAACCAAGAAGACGAGGACGGCATTCGGTTCCCGATCCGATTCGGTGCGAAGGTCCTCAGTGAGCGACAGCGAGGGTACACCCAGGTTAAACGTGAACTCTGGGGTATCGTTTCGGCAGTAAAGGCCGACAAAGACTACCTGATCGGGATAGAAGTGATTATCGAGACGGATTGCCTGCCAATTCTCGGCATGGTTTCCGGATGCGCGACACCGGACCTGGCGATGCTCAAGTGGATAACGTACATCAAGTCCCTGGACCCGGAAATACGACACATTTCCGGAAAAGACAACGCCATGGCCGACATGCTTTCGAGGGCGAGGTTTGATGACGAGGGCGGCATGGTTTCGGAGGACGAAGAAGTCGGCGTGGACTTCTTCGAGGCGGCGTACGTGACGACCAACGGGGCGAGCACTCTGGCACTTAACGACTTCGACGAGAGCAAGTACGACGGCGAGTGGCTCCAGATCGGTGGATTTTTGAGGACAATGACGCCGGATGCGTCATGGACGAAGGACAAGGCCAACCGGATCCGGAAGAAAGCTTACCGATTCTTTCTCCGGGACGGATACTTATGGAAGCACCCGAAGAAGAGGAACGACGTCCCGCTTCGGGTGGTGGCGATGAAGGGAGAACAGGAGGAGCTGCTAACGGCCTACCACGACAGCCCTTGGGCTGGACACCGTGGAACGTGGACCACGTTCGAGAAGATAAAGGGGAAGTACTGGTGGCCGGGACTATACCGGGACGTGCATCGGTTCGTGACAACTTGCGAGAGCTGTCAGATGCACTCCATAGTCCGGCATCGGGACGAGCTTCACCCTACGTACCCTCCGACCATCCACTTCAAATGGATGGTAGATCTGGTGACGATGCCGATGGGCGTAGGACAGATGCGGTATCTGGTCCTGGCTCGGGAAGATCTGACGAACCAGGTGGAAGGCCGAGCCCTTCAGAACAAAACGACCGCGGCCGTATGTTGGTTCCTGATTGAGGACGTGATATGCCGGTATGGGTGCTTCGGGAAGATCGTGGCTGATCGCGGGGAGCTGGACGCCGAAGAGGCCGAGGAGCTGTTCGACCGGCTAGGAGTCAAGCTCTCGCTTACCACTGCGTAAAATCCAGAGGCGAATGGAAAGGTGGAGCGCGGACACGGACCGATCGTCAAGGCGTTAGTTCGGGCATGCGGAGGTCAAGTCGGGAACTGGCCACGGCTGCTGCCTTACGCATTGTGGGCTGACCGAACTACGCACAGTTCGGTAACCGGATTCATGCCGACAGAGCTCATGTTTGGGCAGAAGCCGATCATGCCGATGGAACGTACGATCTCCTCATGGGCAACCGTGGACTGGAGAGACGAGATGAGCTGGGAGGAACTGTTGACGGCGTGCATACGACAGCTCGAGCGAAGACCGGAGGACGTGGAGTAGGCTGCGGAAAAGCTTCGGGTGGCCAGGACGAGGAGCAAAGCCCGGTTCGACCGGACGCACCGGCTCCGACCGAAGAAGGTCGAGGAAGGCGACTGGGTGCTAGTCTACGACAGCAGCCTCGACAACCAGCACCGAGCGACACGGAAGTTCGCAAGAAGGTGGTTCGGGTCTTACGTGGTACAAAGCGCCAACGACAACGGGACGTACCATCTGGCGGAACTCGACGACACAAGAATGGCGATACCGGTAGCTGGGAAGCGGATCAAAGCGTTCAAGAAGCGACCGGATTCGGTTAACCTGGACCGCGACGACGAACGATCCGAAACCGAGGAAGAACCGATGGGCGGAGAATGAAGGCTGGACCGGTTTTCTCCGTCCCAACACAATTTGGCGCATGACCGGTGGATGCGCGGTTAGGTGGGGGTGGATGTCGTGAAGGAAACCGTCCACAAGCGGAATCGGTGCACCGGAGCGTAGGAACCGGCTCTTCGTGCACATGCGCCTTATGTCGTACATAGAAGCTCCTAGGCCGGTAGATTCGGTAGGTAGGGAAACGGCTCCTTCCTTACCTATAAAAGGAGGGAGACAAGGAGGGGCGAAGGGATCGCGGAGAGTCGAGGACGAAGTGCTGTCGCTTTGCGTGCGAAGGCTTCCCTCTCTCTCTCTGGTTCGCAAACTCCATAGCTTCCTTCTGTGCAGGTTTCGGGAGGCTCGCGCTGCTCTGAGGAATGCCGGAGTGCTTCCGGCAGCACTTCCAACCTGCTCCTGTCTTTCTGTGCGTTTACGAACAGGCATCGGCATCTGTTCGCCGGCCTGTTCGGCTGTAACCGACTTCGTGTTTTGTTGTCTTCGTGTTCTTGTTGTTTGTCTTTGTTAATACATACATACATTCGTGTCTTTCTGTGTCGCTGTCCCACTTGCATCTTTGCGTCGAAGGGCCGTGTCCCTGTGGATCTACGCTCGCACGTAGAGGGTTTCTTCCCCTTCCTCTCTTGCTCTTCGGTACAGGACCCCCAAGGTTCCGCCTCATTCCACGCATCCGCGAGGAATACCCCGACACCGGTAGGAGATCTTTCTTTGCCAGCATCTACATCCCCTTTTGACTCATGTGGCATAGCCTCTTGTGCCAAAACTCGCCGGTTGTATCGGACACCATATTTACCTGGTCTCGGCATAGTCGTGCATGCAATACATGCAATGTATTTTACTTTTTGGTCCGAGCCACAATCAAGTTCACCTTGCAGAATTTCCAAATTCCGTTCTGGAAGCTACCTTTGTAGCCCTCATCGTCCAACCATTTGGTCGATATCAGATTTAGCCTTGTAAAAAGATACGTGCAGAAGACATAGTGTACACAATTAGTTATTTGGAAGTATAAGAATTAGGTGAACACACAGTAAGGGTGAGAGACTAAGAGATTGAGTGGAGCAGACAACAAAAAACTATATTACCAAAATGTTTAGTACAAACAATAGTCCTCAAATGCACTTTATATATACAAGCCCATCTAATAGGGTTGTGTTGAGCGAGCAAGCTCAACGTGCAAACCAGCATGCGTTTGAGGCCTACGACCCTAGCCTAATAGATAGGCATAAATTTGAGATTTAGTGTCTGTCGCTCAGTATGAGCATTGAAGTACTTGTCAGTACTTCTGTCAATCCTTTTAAGGACTTGTATAAAAGTGTTATTTGAGCATATTAGCATGTACAGAGTATTGAGTGTTATTTTTGAAATAGACATTATGTTCTGCTCTCTCTCTCTCTCTCTCTCTCTCTCTCTCTCTCTCTCTCTGTATTTCTAAGCTTTCCATTAAACCTTTGTTCTATTTATGTTGTTATCTGGCTCAGCCGGTTGTGTCTAAGAGCTTCCGCACGTAACTTGTTATATGGTATTAGAGCGTGAGGGTTGAGAATCCTTTATTGTCGACACAAAGAACTTTGACATACCAAAACCTAACTTCCGGTATCGAACAGAACGAGAGAAGAAAGAAATGGACAGAAGCATGCAAGCTTGCTTCCTAGAGAAAAGCTCGATCGGAGCAACTACGCATCTTAGTCGTACAAGATGCACCGGTATCTGTTGGGGCATGACTACGAGTTATGTAGAAGGAGGAAATGAAGTAGCGTCGGAGCTGGCACACAAGGACTTCCCGGTATGGGAACAAGCAGCGAGTAGAGTGTTGTATTGCTTCGCGTCTTGTGTGCACAATCAGATGCTCGGCCACATAAGAGATGTGAAAACTCTGAAGGAGGCATGGGAAAATCTGAAGAAGATTTTCGTCGCGATTACCACTGCCCGAAAGTTGTAGCTCCGGCAAGAGCTCAACAATATTTGGCAAAGGGATATGTCGGTTACAGATTACACCACCAAGATAAAGGAGATTTGCGACGCGTTGGGATCCATCAATGTGACGATGGACGAAAATGAAATGGTGTAGATCTACCTAGGTGGTCTAGTGTGGAGGTACAGGCCAATCGAGATGGTGATATGCACCCAGGAGAAGCCATTGTCCTTCTTTGACTTGCAATCGATGCTGATGGTCGAAGAAAACAATGCGAGTGGGTGTAGGACCACTCAATTAGACAACTAGATGTTGTACACTGAGGCGGATTGGCCCCGTGGATGTGGCAGATGAGGTGGATCGACACGCAATGGAGGCGGCCGACAAGAGCAGGAAAGGAGGCATAGAGGTGGTGCCGACAGCAGTTGCGAACCCTCCACAAGTAGGGGGGGTTAAGGTGGCGCCGGAAACCGGCAAGCAAAAGCCAACACGGAATGCTCGTACTATGGCAAGAAGGGCCACAATGAGGGCAAGTGTTGGAAGAAGCACGTTGATTCTGACAAATCCGGATCCGGCAAATCTGAACATGGAAATCAACAACAGTTGCACTACGTTGAAGGATCGGAAGGATCTGGAACTAGAAAAACTGGAAAAGGGCCAACCTTCGGACTAAAATATGAGGCAAATTCGATGAAGAAGACCATTTCACAATCAGATGAGGTGTGGTATGTTGACTCCAGAGCTTCAAATCACATGACGAGCCATGAAGAGTGGTTCTCGTATTTAGAGAAACCGGAGCAACTGGGAGTGGTCAAAACCGGAGACGACACTCCACACCCAATCAAACAACGAAGTCCTGCTCAGCCATGTCAGACAGAAGGGGAGACTCATGATCGTGTTGCACGTCCTGACAATTACAAAGAACTTGGTGTCAGTCGGATAGATCGTCGACCAAAGAATGCAAGTTCGATTCACCCACCTCAGGTGCTTCATCGCGGAAGAGGGCCATATTATTGCGCAAGGGCGTCAGGAAGGGAGTATGTTCATCCTCAACACCAATGACATTGGCATTGCATTGTTTGTGAAGGGACAGAAAGTCGAGTCGGATATCGACTTATGGCACAAGCAGATTGGCCATGTCAACTATCAAAGGCTTCAAGATCTGCAGTCGAAACAAATAGTATTCGGCTTGCCAAAATTTAGTGGATAGAAGGCCCAAATTTGTGAAAGCAACACCGACTTCCATTCCCCAACAAGCGAAACCGGAGCCGGAACAAGCTTGACTTGATACATTCGGATGTATGGGGACTTGCGCAGAATGTGAGTCTTGGCGGGAGTCGATATTTCGTCTCCTTCATCAACGATTACAGTTGGCACACGTGGATCTACCTCATCGAAAAGAAGAGTGAAGTCTTCAACTGCTTCCGGAACCTGAAAAGCCTTGTCGAAAGAGAAATAGAGAGGAACATAAAGTGCCTACGGTCGGATGGTGGAAAAGAATACTTTTCCGGCCAATTCAATTGTTATTCATAATAGATGGGAATTTGCTGCATATATACGCTGGAGCAAAACGATGTAGCCGAGAGGAAGAATTAGTCAATTGTGGAGGTGGCAAGGGCAATGTTGGAGGAGAAGAGCATGCAAAAATTCTATTGGGCCGAAGCAGTATGAACCGTTGTGTACATCCAAAATCGGATTGGCAAAAAGGTGTCAGCACACGAGTTGTATTTTTGGCGAAGCCGAACTTGAGACACCTGAGGGTATTCGACAACATTGCTTATGTACATGTGCCAAATGAGAAGAGGAGGAAGCTAGACGCAAAGTTAGAGAAGTGTATATTGGTCGGCTACTAACGTGAGCAGAAGGGGTACAAGTGCTACAACCCCCGAACCAAGCAAGTACGAGTGAGCCAAGATGTCGAATTCGATGAGTCGACATCTTGGTATTCCTTACCGACTCTGACCCCCGACAACTCTGACCACCCGATCACTAAAGATGAGGCTAGTGAACCCGAAATGATTTGGGAAGAAGAAGATATTGGCACTTTGGAAGAGAGTCTAATCTCATTCCGACTAAGCGGGCTGAATGAGAGATTGGGTCAGAACGACCAATCAGATGATGAGCTGGCGAGTGATGAAGACTCGACCATGTATTCCCCGCACAAGGAACCGAGGAGACGGTTCGCGCAGAAGGAAAAAGGGAAGAAGAAGATGTTGGAATACGGCACCGACAAGGAAGAGTCAGATCAGAGTGAATCCGACACCACAAAGAATGAAGACGGATCTTCGGAGATGAAGTCCAAGTCGGCCAAGAGGGCCTTAAAGTCGGCGAATCAAAAGCTACGCCAATCTACCAGCTAGAAGAACCTCGTGATGTGGTACGGGTACAACGAATATATGATGCATCATTATGCGTACATGACAAAGGTGGAGGAAGTGCATGAGCTGGAGAGCTACGCAGAAGCAACGAAAGATGCGAATTGGCATGCCGCTATGGAAGAAGAAATGCGGGCACTCGATGCCAACGACACATGGGACCTAGTTGACCCTCCTCGACACTACAAATCAATCGGTTGCAAATGGGTGTATAAGGTAAAATACAACGCCGACGGTTCGGTCAACCGGTACAAGTCCCGATTGGTACAGACCCATGAAATCGACTACGATGAGACCTTCGCACCGGTAGCGAAGATGATGACAGTCTGTGTGGTGTTGGCAGTCACAACAACGAGGGGGTGGCATCTCCACCAAATGGATGTGAAGAATGCGTTTCTTCAAGGAGACCTTGAAGAACAAGTGTATATGTTATGCCCCCCCGGATTTCAATCAAAGGCGAATAAGTCGGCTGTGTGCCGACTCAAGAAGTCACTTTACGGCCTGAAGCAAGATCCCCGTGCTTGGAACTCGAAGATCACGGACTGTTATTGCTAGGGCCGGACAATGGCCTAACACAGGGTGTCCCTTTGAGACACTTCACCAAAGGGGTGTTGCGGTGGTAAAGTTAGACCAACTATTAATGGAACCCTGATTGGTTACTAAATAGTGAGATCATTAGTCACAATACACGCGTAGGATAAATCACACTTAGCACAGAACGGTAATTAACACTGATTAAAATACAGAACAACAACACTCCATTAATTCTCCACTAATGATTACAATCTAGCCGGGTCCTTTTATAGGTCTCTGACTTTAGGTACAAAACGGTGCCAACCGGTCCGGATCCGGATCGGCATACCGACTCCGGGTCCGTCCGTTCACTTCTCAAAATCATAATAATTCTATATTGTAACATTATAACAAATCAGCTCCCGGTTATTAATTATCCCCCTTTTCCCATTCTGGACTTCCCTTGCCGGCCGACTAACACATGGCACGCCCATGGGATAGTACCTTGTACGTTGAATCCCGCTATCCGGCCTTCATTCATCCTCCAAAATGTCCAGAATGCTTTGATCTAAGGGTTCCAATGGTTCCTCGGGAAGCTGTTCTGTCGTCTGTTGCTGTTGTTTCCCCTCCTGCTGTTCCTGCGGCTATGGCTGCTGCTGGTTGACTTCCGTTGCCTGCGGCTCCGTCGGTCTGACCAACTCTGTCTCCATTTCCGGCTCGACTGGTCTTACTGGCTCTTCCTCCTTTTTCGGCTCAACCGGCCTTGGCGTCTCCTAGTTCTGTTATCCGACGTGCCTCGGTTCCTGCGGATGACCTTCCTCTAGCGGCTCCTCCTGAGTACTTTCTGGTTGGCTTCCCCCGGCTTTAACCGACGTTTGCTTTGAAGATGGCTCCTTGTCACTTATGCTAATCACTGTAGTTTTCTTGGCCACTTCTTGCCGTCGCCGTTCTCGTTCGTACTTCTCGAAATGGAGTTGGTTGTCCAACTGGTCATCATCTAGCTGTGCCACCAACTGGTGTACTGTCACCCTCTGCTCATCAGCCAAGGATATGAAATCATCCGCCAGTTCCTCTTGTATTGCTTCAATGCTTTCTTTATCCAAGATGTAAACTTTGTCGCTCTCTTTCCGCCGGTTTTCCACATCTGCCTGCACCGACTATAGCTATGCTGCCTGCTTAGCCCACTTCGACCGCCACTGTACTGAGCTTTCTTCCACCAATTGCTTCGTTCGATTCCTCCATGCTAGTACGATGTCCCGGATCCGCCCCAGCCCCATCTTCAACTTGTTTTCCGCGGCCTGTTTTTCGTCCTTCAATTGTTTGATCAGGCTTGCGGTTGCCACTTCTTGGCTTCTATAGTGCATGAGTTGGGTCTGATATGTTGTCTAAACTCAGTTCAGAGTCATTTTAGCACGCTTCGTTTCCGCATGGTGCTATACTTGCAGGTCCAGTCACTGTTTCGTTGCTGCCACCAGTTGTTTCTCTACTTCGGCTCCCTTCGACTGCTCTTGCAACAATGCCACCGTCAACTGGTTAATTTCCTCCTGGAGTTCCTTGCACTTTACCTACTGCCGGTCATTTTCGGTAGTCAATTTCTTATGATCGGCATCCAAATGCTTATAATCCCGGTGCAGTCGGTCGACGTCGTTGGTTTTTTGTTTGCGCTTTTGATTGATAAGCCGGCGATCACGGTCCTCACGGTCTTTTTGTTGCCGGAGCTCAATTTCACTTCCGTAGTCCTCCGGAGTTTCTCTTTTTCTTGCAGGAGTTTGTCTTTCTCTTCTTTTAGCCGATCATACGCTTGATGATCTCTTCTCAAGCTTTCCTTTGCTCGGCGGAGGTTGTCGACCGTTCTCCTTTGTTCCTCCTCCGCCGCTTTTTTCAATTCTCATTCCTTGGCTCGCAAGGCTTCTTGTGCTGCTAGGTCCTCCCTTAGTGTGGTGAGCTCCTGTGCTGACGATTCATGAGTATTTGGGCCTGCCGCCGTCACCGGGGTTTGATCGTTCTGTTGAGTTACCAGGGCCACTGGTTTTGATTGTTGTGGTCCTTCTATGACCAAATTGGCCATTTCTATTATGGCCTTCTCTATGTCTTCTTCCACGCTCCAGATTCTTGACCGGGCCATCTCTAATTCCTCGGTTGTGGCTAGCAACTGGGCTTCCTGCGCTTTCTCTTCCGCTTCTAACTGGCAGACAACACCAGTCACTTGTTCTGCCACCCATCGGAGCCATCGACTGCCGGTGCCTTGTGGTCGTGCCGGTTCTGGTCGTGGGATGGCGTTTTCACTGGTCACGAGCCTACCATTGACGGTTACGTCAAACGGCCGCTCTGGTTTTGGCTGTTGCTGTTGCGGCGGTGATGCCAACAATTCAATGACCGGTTCTTGATCCACCGGTACTACCGTGTCCTGGACCGCTGGTTCCACGATGTCCTGCCGCAACACTTGCTCTGTCCCCAATTCTTGTTGAGCCAATTCTGCCGCCTTCCTCGGCTGTGGTTCCTCAAGGAGGGGTTCCCATATCCTGCCCTCCGTTAGCCTTAATGTCCCCCCTTTGTGGCCCTTTTCACTTGTCTGGCAATGCCGTAACAGCATCTCGGTCGGCTCGTCTTCCTACTGGTCTTCTTCCAGGGTCTCGTTGTTGATTAACGCCGCCAAGGGGTCCTGCCCCTACGTTTTCTCCGGTTGTTGTTCCGACATGCGCAACTTGATTTTCAATGGTTTCCCCGAGGTGTCCACCGATGCCTCCTTCTCTGCCAATCGCTTCCGATTAGGCCGTTCCTTCACTTGGGTAGCTAGGAGTTGCTGCCGTTTTGAAGCTGCTTTGGGGGTCGATTTTGTCGGTCTTCCCCTCTTTCTTTGTTTCATGAGCTCCATCGGTGGTGCTAACAAAGTGAGCCATTGCACGACTACTGTCCACATCTTTTTGCCATCTTTTATGGAGACGATGGCAACACTCAAGCCGTCGACAATCATTACCGACCAATCCACCTGTACTCCCTCATAGGTGGCAATGATCAAACCGACTCTATTCCTAGGCATCGCCGGTGGTCGGAGGTATACATGGCCATACTCGTGGACTACCCGAGCAATTTCCCGAAATAAGAGGTCTCCACCGCCTTGCGTGCGGTACGCCTTGCTGACCAGGGAGTATTCCCCAAAATACCTGGTTAGCAGATCCTGCGAAGGGTTGTCGATCGAGTAGATTCCCCCTTCTGGTAGGCCGGTCATGGCTCGGATGGCTTCCTCGGTGATGACCTCTGTGTCGATGTCTTTAACGACATTTTCCGCATCTCCGTGTAGCGGTGCTTCGACTATTCGCAAGAATCCCTCTAGACCGTGTTGCTTCAGCCATTTCTTAGCCGCTTCTAAGAGTACCATGCATTCCATGTCGTCTTCAGAGTCGGTAGGTTGTGGTAAGATGGGTGCGCTTGCGTGGTCTGCGTGGTCTCGCCTGATCACTCGTAATCGCCTGTGGACGCCGAGATCTCTGTGTTCGCGAAATGAAAGGGACTCTACGCGGTGCCGTGATGTGGCGTGCTCGAGAGTGGGAAAAACCGACGAAAGGGGGGTCAAAATGTGCATGTGCAATGTGTGTGCACACAAAGGCGATTAATTGTGCATATGCAAAATAAAAAGGAAAAGAAAGGGTGGAAAGGAGGTATAGAAGCTCGTGCAAAAAGTAAGAGAGAGGAGAGATAAAAGGTAGAGGGGAGACAGGCTAAGAATTTATAGAGATAGAATTATATACTATGAAAGAGAGAGTTAGTGGGCTAGTGGATAGTCACATTGACTACTAGCTAGAGGTGCACGGTTTGAATCTAGACTTATAGTGCAGCGTGATTTAAGGAATTTTATTCCTTTTTCGTTGAAGACAAATTTGGCGACCCCCTCTTCTTTTTTTCCTATAAAAGGAGGTCGAGGGGGGCTCATTCGGGAGGACGTTTTGGGAGGAGGAGACTATCGCCAATTTTCCTTCAAAGCTCTTCATCTTCTTATTCACCACTTCTCTTCATCTCATACCCCTTCATCCGCCCATTGCCACGTGCTCGTCTTCTTCGCGTCGGCACTCGAAGTGCTCGTGAGCCCAAGCTTTGTTGGTTCGACGTTGCTCCGCCCTGTTCGCCGTTGCAAGCCCGTGTGCTCGTCGTTTGGGTGGTCGTGGTTTGTTTGGATTGGCATTTTGCTGGTGCTCGTGTGTTCATCTTCATCGTGTTCGGATTTGCTTTTGTCTCTAAGGGCATTTAATATTTATGTTTTGATTGAGCTTGTGGTTAACTATATGTTGCCATTGTAAACAAAACCCTATTTTATAAAGGGTCCTCTTGTGTTGGAATCGAACCCGTATTTATCTCTTTGGTCGATATCATTCATGTTTCTTTCTCTCCTTCTTTCTTTATTCGTGTCTTCCTTGTACGTTTGGTCGTCTTGTGACGAGGGAGCGTTTCGGGCGTGCCCATGCACCTCTCCTCCTCATAAAGACGTACGAGCATTTTTGCGTGTGTTTGTGTCTTCCGTGTACGTTCGGCCGTCTTGTGACGAGGGACCGTTTCGGGCTTGCCCATGCACCTCTCCTCCTCATAAAGGCGTAAGAGCATTTTGTGCGTATGTTTGTGTCTTCCTTGTACGTTCGGTCGTCTCGTGACGAGGGAGCGTTCGGGCTTGCCCATGCACCTCTCCTCCTCATAAAGGCGTACGAGCATTTTGTGTGTGTGTTTGTGTCTTCCTTGTACGTTCAACCGTCTTGTGACAAGGGGGCGTTTTGGGCGTGCCCATGCACCTCTCCTCCTCATAAAGGCATACAAGCATTTGTGCATGTGTTTTGTGTCTTCCTCGTACGTTCGACGTCTTGTGACGAGGGAGCGTTCAGGCGTGCCCATGCACCTCTCCTCCTCATAAAGACGTCCCCTTGTGCGTTCATGTTGCGTGCTCATCTTGCTTGTACCCGTTTGTTCACTTGGCTCGTGCGGTGATCTCGAAAGGTTGACGAGTCGTGATCAATGAGAGCCATCGGCCTCACAAAACAAAGGGCAAGGAGACCTTGCTCGGGAAGGGGTCGGGAAGTAGTATTTTCGTAAAGCAAACCTTGGGTCTTCTCTATCCCTTGAGTACTCCCTAGTCCAAGACCCCCATGGTCTTGCCCAAGTAACACATGTGCGCGAAACCTCGCGACAGCGACGAAGGTTTTCTTTCTCCATGCGTGGCGCCTTTTCTTGATTCCTGCACGTGCACGTCCTGTACTAATATAGCAGTCGGTTGACACGTGGTGCGCCTGTTTTTAAAGGCTTTAATTGGCCACCCACCACACATTTTCAAAGTGCCCGTTCGCTCCTCGCCTCTACATGATGACTTTTCTTCTTCTTCTTCTTCTTCTTCTTTTACAGATTGAGTTTTAGTTAACCGGAAGCACCGGGTCTGTATCCCAGTTTTTCCCCATCTTCACGTTTGCCGGCCACCTGTTTGTCGTTATCCGGTAACGCCGGCTCTGCCTGCTTGTCGGGTAATTTTTTCATGCTTCCTACTATTGTATCAACCTCCGTCTACTCGAACGGATACTGTGGCATCGGTCCACAATATGGTTTGAGTCGAAACCCATTGACCCATTTGCCCATTATCTCACCGACGAGCATTCCGAACTGGTATGAACTGTTAAATTCACGTTGTCGTGAAGAAAATCGGGCATAGGCGGAATTAGAGAAAAAGGCGCATAAACCGGCTCTTACACGGATGGGCGCATGAATTAATATTTTGATATTTTGTACATGATTCATGAATGGATCGGCTGATGTAAATACTAAGTAATACACATTCATTAGGGGATTGTGCGTATCTCTGTCAGAAGGGAAAGGGAATAAAGCGATTTGACTAGGGAGAAAGGGCACCTCCTTTTGGGAACTATTTAAGGAAGAGAGAGAAGGGAGAGAAGATATCGCGCGTTGGCGAGGACGAAGTGCTACTGCAGAACCGAGTGCCGGTCTCTCTCTCTCCTCAAATCGTCGTTCTCTGCGGGTGTCGGGAGTTCGCTGCCTTTGCTTCTTGGACAACCCATGTGCTTCCAGTAGAGTCTCTCTCCTTCCCCTTTCCCCTCTTGTTTCTTTGAGTCGTGTAGCTGTCGTCGGTGTGCGTGTGTAAGACCTCGTGTCGGGTCCATTACCGGGTTGCCGGTTGTAAGCTACTGACTATAGTAATCAAATTCCTGTTTTTCTTGCTCTTAATCTCTCTGTGTGTACTTGCATCTCTCTCTCTCTCTCTCTCTCTCTCTCTCCTTGGTTCGAGACCCCCGTGGTCTCGCCTCTTTCTCCACGCACGTGCGTAACAACGTGACATATTTGGTGAACCCAACGTGAAAAGGCGGCAAAGGAGTCAAAAGATGAGGGGATCGGAGCTAGCGGAGGCAATGGCGGTAGCCGTCGATTGGCTAGTAAGCGTTCGTGAGGGGACGGGTACCCTCGACAGAGCCGTTGAATCGATCGTCGACACTATAGGCTGGTTCGGAGGGAAAGACGCCACAAGCTATTTGGAGGCTTACTGGGCCGAAATGGTCATGAGGGATATCCCGGTGGACAGGCGGCTGTCCGGATTCCCTTGGGTGGTGACGCCGAGCATCCACGCGGAGGTGCTGGCTGAATGCCAAACTTGGGAGGAGTTCGAGCTACGGCTCCTCAAGAAGTACGGGTTTGACGACTTGCTTCGGCTGTCGTGGCGGAACTTCATGGCGTGGGTGGAAAGCCTTGGAAAAGGGAGGAACACGTCGGTGCTCCTCCAAGAGTTCGAAAAATGGTTCGCGCGGCTGTCGACGTTGGACCGGACAGTGCTCGAAACGAGTCGAGTACTACTGTTTGTCAAGTCGGTGGACGCGCTCGACAGGGAAAAGGTGGGTTCCCTATTAGAAACGAACGAAGGGCTCACGACAGACTGGGCCGTGGTAAAACGTGTCTGCAGCCGTTTCGACAAATGGTGCGATTGGAGCGATGAAAGCTCGTCGGGGTCAGGGCCAGTCCCGGGGAGGAGGCTCGAGGAGCCGGTGTCGGTGCCGGCCGGTAGGAAGGAAGAGACCCGAATCTGGCCAGAGTCGGGGTTGGCATCGAATGACGTGGTCAGAGGCCCATCTGGAGGAGCTGACACAGATGGTGCGTTACCTGTAGATCGCACAGGTCCGGAGAGACAGCGGCGAACAACCTCGCGACCGGTGGCCGCTGGCTGGGCAGCGGTGCATGTGGTGTGACGATGTCGTGAAGAATTTCGGCCAGAGGCGGAAACCGGGAAATATTGGCTACATCGGCGGGGTGCACCATGTGCACTCACCGTCGTATAATTGTGTGAATAATAGGAGTTAAGTCGGGACGAAGAATCCCATGTAAATCGGGATTTATCCCACATTGTAATGCATCCCTCTCCTTGTTCTATAAAAGGAAGGGATGGTCCCTTGTAAGGGGGTTGCCCATTTTGTATTAGTAGGGTATACCGTTAGATGAAGAGACGTTCTGTCTTCCTCTTTCTCTCTTGTTTTAGGGTTTCTTCTTCTTCTTCTTCTCCTCCGTTGCTTCTTCTTCTTCGTCACTCTATGAGTCTAGCTTGTTACCTGCAAGTTCTGTTCTGCCTTGTCTGTTGTGCAAGACCCCGCTCGGCGCGACGAGCTCGTGAGCTCCCCGACCGACGGCTTGGTAGTAGACGACTGTTGTATCTTGCTTCTTGTAAATATACCTATGGAAGATTCTACGTTTTTGGTGTCTGCGTGGGTGTTTTAGTGTTTCCGTACTTTTGTTTCTATACATAAGCGTGAGTGGGGTCGGCACTGTGAGTGTGCGTGTGTCGGCCAGGGGTGCGGCGTGTTCTTCTCTCCCTCCTTTTCGGTTGTTTCCGGTGTCCCGGAAATGGTGAATCATGACTTCCTACGCTCCGTCACTCCCTAGTCCAAGACCCCTGTGGTCCCGCCCTTCTACACGCACACGCGAAACTTCCTGACATCTTTGGTGAACCCGACGTGAAAGGCGGCAGGGGAGGATGGAGTTGGATGACGACGACCTCGCAGAGATGGTGGCCGAAGTGGTGTTGGAGTTTGCACGAGTGGTGATGAGGCGAGAAGCAGCACAACAAGCGGTTGAGCAAGTGGTCGAAAGAGTCGACCGTTTCAACGGGAACAAAGTCCCATCTTACTTGGAAGCCTACAACGCGGAAATGGAGGAGCGAGACGTGTATGAAGCGTTGAGGCTGGTGTTCTTCTGTCGGGCTGTTGCCGTCCGTATGCACGCGGAAGTGAAGGAGCTCCGAGAAGCTCGTAGTTCGTGGGAGGCCTTTGAAGAGGCACTCCTGTAGGGATATGGAGGACGGCGGAAGAGCCGGGGACGACACGACTTCGACCAGTGGGTAGCATCGGCAAAGACCCACCGGGGCGTAATGAAGGCGTTCCAAGAGTTCGAGCGACGGCTTGCTCGGCTCCCGGAGCGGGAACAAGGATTGGTGGGGGCGGACAAAGTCCTATTGTTCGTCAGATCGATCAACCGAGCAGAACGGGAGGCCATCGGGATTGAGCTCGAAGACGATGACAGAGCGAATGGGCTTACGGAGGACTGGTCGAAGGTCGGAAGGGTGTGCCAACGGCTAGACAATGAGTGAGCCGAGAAGGCTAAGAGGAAGGCACGCGACGGTGTGCCATCACAGCGGGAAGAGGCCGAACGACGAAGAGAGTCGGCAAGGGTCGGCGTTGGGGCCAGGATTGCGGAGGCGTACGCAGCTCTCGAGGCGATGCTCGAGGAAGAGGAAAGATCGAGGCCGCAAGCCGAGACTGAGGAGACGGACTTGCCCCACGCGATGACGGAATATCGGTACGATGGTACCATGGGAGAGGGTGCAGAACAAAACGCCCTCTCGACTTGCGGAGATAGAACGGCCAAGGACGAGGCCGAGATACCGATCGCGGGATCGGAACGTTGGAACCAGCGATGTCGAGCATGTCAGCCCGAAACCCCGGTCATTGGAGAAGCATGCTCAGACGGGGCTTGCACGATCGGTAAGGAGACGACCACCGACCACGAAGAGTCGGTGGCTACGGACAAGGGCGTAAAACGGACAAGCAATTCTTTGCGTCTTCCCACGCTTGCTCTCGAGACAACGGCAGTCGGGCCCGAGTGCCCATGTGAGTCCCAAGAGGAGGAAGGCGGCCGCGAGAGACCAAGAATCACCGGCGAGACGATACGGGGAAGGAGCGGACGAAAGCCCTCGAACCCGATTCCGAAGAACTCGGCGTTCGGGCCCTTATGCCCATGTGAGACTGAGGAGATG
Organism: Azolla caroliniana; assembly: GCF_043228905.1. Classification (NCBI taxonomy): domain Eukaryota; kingdom Viridiplantae; phylum Streptophyta; class Polypodiopsida; order Salviniales; family Salviniaceae; genus Azolla; species Azolla caroliniana. The sequence continues at coordinate 12,965,469 of NW_028230436.1, forward strand.
GATGACGGTATCGAGGAGTCCTGGCACGATGCCAGCGAAGATGGATGGGAGATGGCCCGCGAAAAGGTTGACGAAGAGACCAAGGAACGACCCGACCAGGGACCGAACCGCGCGACGCTCCGATACGGGTGGAGCGTAATCCGGTCGTGGATTGTTCGATCGGGGCCGGATTCGGCATGAAGGGGCCGATACGGAAGAGGGCGCGGGACGAGCCACCCTCTTTTACATGGGGAGAAAGACCGACCGGGCGAAGTTCGGGAATTGGAAGGAAGGTGATCAAAGGTTCGGAACGAGTCTGGCAAGGTCGGCATCGGAGCCAAACTCCGGACATTGGAGAATCAAGCCCAGGCGGGGCTTGATTGATCACAGAGTAGATGCTATCCACCGACACCACTAAAAGGGGCGGTGGCTCGGACGAGTCGCCGAAAGACGTTGCGAAATCGGTTACGCCACATCCTATTCGGAGACTTCGGCTGTTTGGCCGACGTGGCAACGTAAGACCGAAAGAGATGGAAGATTGAGGCGGGAACGCAGCAAGGAGAGCAATGACGAGTTCGGGAGAAGTACGGGGGATGAAGAGGAGAACGAAGACCGGTCCCATGAGATCTTCACACCGATCCAGCTGTCGGCCCGAGTGTCGGCGTGAGTCCTGTAGGAGAGGTCGGTGGCGACAGGAGAACGGGACCCGACAATCCGGAGAATGACGAACGGACCCAGATGAGAACCGGGCGAAGCGGACTCCCGGATAACCATTCCGGGAGGGAGGAAGAGAGCAGGCCTACGAAGAGGCCGAGAACACGGTACGTCGGTACCACGGGAGAGGGTGTGGAGCGAGCCACCCTCTCGGCTTGCGAAGGAAGGAAGACCTAGGATAAGGGTCAGAAATACGACGAGCCCGAGGAGGATCCTTCACACCGGACCCGGAGACTCCGGCGGTCGGCCTGAGAGCCGGCGTGAGACCTAGAGTGACGATCGGTGGCGGCGAGGGGACGAAGGCAAAGAACTACGGATGGGCGGTTTTGTGAAGATCCTCACGCCGATCTTGCAGTTGGCCCGAGTGCCAGTATCAGTCCTATAGGGGAGGTCGGTGGCGGTAGGTGTACGCGATCGGACGACGGAAGCAGAGAAGGAAGGTATCAGGCCGGTGAAGCGGCTACGAACCGAATCGGACCAACCAGCAAGACCACGGGCATAAGGAAGTCCAGTCCTATGGGATCCCCACACCGAACCAGAGACTCCGACAGTTCGGCCGACGTGGCAACATGAGACCAAGAGAGAAGGTTGGTGGCGGCGGGAAACGGGACCCGGTAACACGAAGGCGGGAACTGGCTACGCGGAAGACACGAGGAGAGTCGCGAAGGACTCCGGCAAAAGACACCCGAATTTCGGCAAACAGAGAAACGGAGTCAAGTCCTATGGGACCCTCACACCGATCCGGAGACTCCGACGGCCGGCTAACGAGAGTCGGCGTGAGACCTAGGGAGAAGGACGGTGGCGGCAGGGAACGGGACCCGACGACACGAGATAGCGGATCGGGAGTCGTTAAGACGGGGGCGGATGAAGTGCGAAACCCTTACCGGCCGGTTGCGGTTTCTGAAGGAGCCGAGAGGGGCAAACACGGGGAGGTGTGTCGGACCGGAAAGGCACACCTGGGACGGAACAAGAGTTTTGCAAGTGGCCATCATGGGCCGGATCGAAGTGTGACTACGGGACGGTGTTTGGCACGGGCGGTGCCGAACAAAGGAAGCAAAAGACGGCACAAGGGAAGTGCCGGGAACGAGGTGAGGGGTGCATAGTGGACTGTAGAGGGTCGGAGTCAAGGGATGACAAGGGGGTCTGGAGGAGGATCCTCCACACCCGCTTCGTAGATCTCGGCAAGACAGTTAGAGTAACGAAGACTGACACAGCAAGCCTGAGATGACAAGCTAGTGGGGGCGAGGGGACGACGGCAAGCGGAAGACTCAGGACCTGTTGCAGCACAAGATGAATGGTCAACGGAGGCCAAGTGGGCCACTACGGGCGTTCCTCAAGCGGAGGACATCGGGTATACGGCGGAGAGCGGGGCGTGCATGCGGCCGAACAAGGGCTAGTGGAAGTACGAGTACTACAAAGATCATGGTAAAGGACCCATCGGCGGGTCGAACGAGCCTACGGGGAGGTAAGCGCGAAGGAAGAACTGAAGCCGACGGTTCAAATCGGCAACGAGCCGGGATGCGGATTACGGAAGACCGGTTTCTCACCGGCCAAAATCTCTCACCCTTCACCAGATTTGGCACGTACCGATGGACATGCGGTTTGGTGGGGGCGGATGTTGTGAAGAATTTTGGCCAGAGGCGGAAACCGGGAAATATTGGCTACATCGGCGGGGTGCACCATGTGCACTCACTGTCGTATAATTGTGTGAATAATAGGAGTTAAGTCGGAACGAAGAATACCATGTAAATCGGGATTTATCCCACATTGTAACACATCCCTCTCCTTGTTCTATAAAAGGAAGGGATGGTCCCTTGTAGGGGGGTTGCCCATTTTGTATTAGTAGGGTATACCGTTAGATGAAGAGACGTTCTCTCTTCCTCTTTCTCTCTTGTTTTAGGGTTTCTTCTTCTTCTTCTTCTTCTCCTCCGCCGCTTCTTCTTCGTCACTCTATGAGTCTAGCTTGTTACCTGCAAGTTTTGTTCTGCCTTGTCTGTTGTGCAAGACCCCGCTCGGCGCGACGAGCTCGTGAGCTCCCCGACCGACGGCTTGGCAGTAGACGACTGTTGTATCTTGCTTCTTGTAAATATACCTATGGAAGATTCTGCGTTTTTGGTGTTTGCGTGGGTGTTTTAGTGTTTCCGTACTTCTGTTTTTGTACATAAGCGTGAGTGGGGTCGGCACTGTGAGTGTGCGTGTGTCGGCCAGGGGTGCGGCGTGTTCTTCTCTCCCTCCTTTTCGGTTGTTTCCGGCATCGCGGAATTGGTGAATCACGACTTCCTACGCTCCGTCACTCCCTAGTCCAAGACCCCCGTGGTCCCGCCCTTCTACGTGCACGCGCGAAACTTCCCGACAACGCGATCGGTCACATTCGGAGGGATTGCACGGATTTCGCCGACGCGCTCAGGACCAACGTGGTGTACCTCTGGAACGGGCGGGTGCACGTGAGCGAGACCTGGAGAGCGCTAGAACTGAATACGGGGTGCGGCGGAATGAAGAAGTTAATGGAAGAGGCCGCGACACGGCACGTTGAAGCCGGTAACTACTCAGTGTCGACGGGAATTCGGGTCGGGGATGATGAGACCCGGAAAGCGAAGGACTCCGGATTCTGGCCGCTAGTGCTAGAAGGCCTCTCCGGGGTTCGGCTGAAGAAGGAAGAGGCGGACCGCGTGGAACAGCGGGTCCAGGAGGTCACTGGTTGGGACGATCCGGTCGAAGAGAAAACGGGCTTTGTAGAAGCGGCTTGCCAGAACTACGAGGTTCTAGTGGAAGACAAACGGGCAGGAAAGGCCGGAGGGGTCGGTCCCCCGCATAGGTATGAGACCTGGTTCGGACCGAAACCGACCGGTGCCGGCGACCCAGGCGCGCCAAACGGAAAGAAGCAGGCGGGGTTTCGGTTGAGCACTGAAATCGAAAGGACCATAGACCTGTGAAAGGTCCTGGAGGAACGTATCCTCGACAACAAAGTGGAGCTGTTGCTGAGGGAAGTGCTCGGGATCGCCAAGAAGGAGTTCCACGACTCCATCGTAGACTTGGTGAAGAGAAAAAGGTTGTCGACGGAGCCGGAACCGGAGAAGCCGGTGGAGGTGCAGACCACGCACTTGGAAGACACGGCCCTAGAAGACGAGTTGGCGGAAAGCCACTAGACGAAGCCACATTGGGCTAGGGCAACTACGGAAACCCCTGTACGGATCGGCAACGTTCCGGAACCGGTGGTGGCCTTGGTAGACGATGGATCCGAAATCAACCTGATGTCCATGGATTTCTACAAGAGGGGTAAATGGCCGATCAACACCAAGCATGGCTGGAAAATATGGGCAGCGACGCGCACCACGGAAGAACTACATGGAGCCTGTCCGAACGTACGGGTGAAAATCGGCGATGTCGAGATCGACCAACACTTCTTCGTGCAGGAGACGTCCTCGCATCCGGTTATACTAGGAGAGGCATACATCACGACGGCACGGATGGAGACCAAAGTGCTAGACAACGGTTCGGCCTATGCAAGAGTGTAGAGCCAGGACGAGCGTCACTCGGTCAAGTTCTTGACGGTGCGACCGAACCATGAGCGTAACTGCAAGGCCTTCGACGGCGAAACCCGAGGGGATTTTTAGAGAGGGCTATCAAGGCGTGGGGCCGTGATAGTCCGGACACCCGGGAAAAACACCACAAATGTATAGTACGGAAGAAGACCTGTACCATAGGTAGGAAATTTTGGTTCTCCGACAACGGAGGTTGTACTATGGCTGACGTCAACAGCCGGGAAAGGAAGCGAGCGGAGGAGTGGCTCAGGGGATGCGGAGTCCTCTTTCCCGACGAAGACATCAACGGCGCCGTGGAGGTGGTCTCTTTTGACGACACCTTGGGCGAGTTGCGAAAGGTGATCGGTGAAGACCTTAGAGAAGACCGGACCATTCCAGTAGGTTCGATGGGAATGTACGAAGTCATCGCGGACTTCGGGGAAAGGATCGGGTTGGATCGGGCGGCCCGCGTGGATACAAAGTACAATACTGTGGACCGGAAGGTGAGGCCAGTTGCGGCACCCTTGCCGGAGGGCAGCGAGGAGCGGATAAAAGGGGTAGCGTCGGACCTGAGTTTACGGAATCCGGCTGGCATAGGGCACCGGTTCACCGACATAATGCTACAGGAGCTCAAGGTTGGTGGGGGTGGCTTTCTACTGCCGGCAGAGAACAGGTTTCGGAGAATGCTCGGAAAGCATGGGAAAGCCTTCGCGTTCTCGCCGGAGGAGATCGGGTGCGTGGACCCGACAATCGTCGAACCGATGGTGATCTTCACGGTACCGCATGTACCGTGGAATCTCAAACCAATTCCGGTGTCGAGAGCTCACATCCCGAAGTTGATGGAGCTTCTAAAGCAAAAGGTGGAGATGGGCATCTTCGAACCGTCGAGTGCCCCGTATTCGAAACGATGGTTTACGGTGCCGAAGAAGAACGACACGCTGCGCTTCATTCAGGACTTGCAACCGGTCAACAAGGTGACCATCCGTAACGCAGGAATCGGACCGACCATAGACGAGTTCGCGGCGGCCTTCGCTGGAAGGTCGATCTATTCGGTCAGTGACTTATACTCGGGGTACGACCAGTTCCAGCTAGCCGTGGAAAGTAGGGATATCACGACGATGCGAACTCCTCTCGGCCTAGTACGGATGTGCACCCTACCACAAGGCGGGACAAATTCGGTGGCGCATATGGTGAACGCAATGAACAAGGTGCTAAGGGACTACATCCCGGACATCACCATGCCATTCTTGGAAGACATCCCGATAAAGGGGTGTCCGGTGAATGACGTGGACGAAGCTGTCGGGCCAGACAGATGCCAGAGGTTCATCGCGAACCACATCAACGACTGTGAGAAGGTGCTACAGAGACTAGAAGGCGTGAGGCTCACCTTCTCGGGGGAAAAATCAGCCTTCGGACAATCAGAAATCATGGTCGTCGGGCACCTATGCGGACCATACGGTCGGAAACCGTCTCCGGCCAAGGTGGAAGCCATCTCTGCGATGAAGCATGACTGCAATTCGGTCACGGAGGTCCGCAGATTCTTGGGAGCATGCGCATTCTACCACATCTGGATCCCGCACTACGCACATGTCGCAGAACCCCTCTACGGACTTTGAAAAAGGGGCGTAGCTTTGAGTGGGGGACGGAGCACACGGAGTCGGTACGGAGACTAAAGGAGGCGCTTACGGTAGCATCGGCTCTCCGTAAAGCGGTTTACGGCAAGGATGTCCCCATTTGCGTGACGGTGGACACTAACCCGACCGGGATCGGGTGGGTAATCAGTCAAGAGGACAAGGACGGCATACGATTCCCGATCCGGTTCGGGGTGAAGGTATTGAGCGAGCGGCAACGAGGATACGCCCAAGTTAAGCGCGAGCTTTGGGGTATCGTTTCGGCAGTCAAGGCCGACAAGGACTATCTGATCGGGACGGAGGTGATCATCGAGACGGACTGCCTGCCGATACTCGGCATGGTTTCCGGATGCGCGACGCCGGACCTAGCAATGCTCCGGTGGATAGCGTACATTAAGTCCCTGAACCCGGAGATACGGCACATCTCCGGAAAGGATAACGCCATGGCCGACATGCTTTCGAGAGCAAGGTTCAACGACGAAGATGACATGGTTTCGGATGACGAAGAAGTCGGCGAGGACTTCTTCGGGTCAGCTAACGTAGAGACGAGGGAAAGGGACACTCCGACGCTTAACGAATTTGACGAAAGCAGGTACGGCGGGGAGTGGCTCCAAATCGGGAGGTTCCTACGGACGATGACGCGGGACGCAACATGGACGAGAGAAGAGGCGAGCCGGGTACGGAAGAAGGCGTACCGATTCCTCCTGCGGGAAAAGTGCATATGGAGGCACCCAAAGAAGAGAAATGGCATCCCGCTCCGAGTAGTGACAAAGAAAGAAGAATAGGAGGAACTATTGGCGGCATTTCACGAGAGTCCCTGGGCCGGGCACCGCGGAACATGGGCCACGTTCGAGAAGCTGAAGGAGAAGTACTAGTGGCCGGGGCTGTACCAAGACGTGCAACGGTTCGTAATGACTTGCGAAAGCTGTCAGATGCACTCCACAGTCCGACACCGGGATGAGCTACACCTAACCTACCCGCCTACGGTCCATTTCAAGTGGATGGTGGACTTGGTGACGATGCCGATGGGAGTAGGACAGATGCGATACCTGGTGCTTGCACAGGAAGACTTAACGAACCAGGTGGAAGGCCGTGCACTGTAGAACAAGACAACCGCGGCGGTATGCCGGTTCCTGATCGGAGAGGTAATGTGTCGGTATGGGTGCGTCGGGAGGATCGTGGCGGACCGGGGAGAGCTGGATGCGCGGGAAGCTGAGGAGCTGTTCGACCGGCTAGGCATCAAACTCTCCCTCACTACGGCGTACAATCCAGAGGCGAACGGAAAGGTAGAACGTGGGCACGGGCCGATCGTAAAGGTGTTGGTGCGTGCATGCGGAGGGCAGGTCGGGAATTGGCCGTGACTCCTTCCTTACCCACTATGGGCGGACCGAACTACGCACAGTTTGGTGACAGGGTTTATGCCGGCAGAGCTGATGTATGGATAGAAGCCGATCATGCCGGTGGAACGGACGGTTTCTTCATGGGCGGCGGTAGATTGGAAGGACGAAATGAGCCGGGAGGAGTTGCTAGCGGCGCGGATTCGGCAACTCGAGTGGAGGCCGGAGGATGTGAAACAGGCGAAGGAAAAGCTGCGAGCAGCAAGGGAGCGGAACAAGACCCGGTTCAACCGGACGCACCGGTTGCGACCAAAGAAGATCGAGGAAGGCGACTAGGTCTTGGTATACGACAACAACCTCGACAATCAGCACAAGGTGGTGCGAAAGTTCGCTAGGAGATGGTTCGGGCCCACGGTGATGAGCGCGAACGACAACGGCACGTACCACCTCGCGGAACTCGACGGGACACGGTTAGCAGTGTCGGTGGCCAGGAAGTGGATCAAAGCGTTCAAGAAGCGGTTCGAAGACAAGCCGGAGCCTGCGAGCGGGAGCGACAACGACGATCAGTTTGGGCCCAGCGGAGAATCGGAGAACGACGAGTGAAGCCGGTTTTCTTCGGTATCTACCTATCTCTGGCGCATGCCGGTGGATGCGCGGTTTGGTGGGGGTGGATGTCGTGAAGAAAACCAGGCATAGGCGGAATTGGAGAAAAAGGCGCATGAACTGGCTCTTACACGGATGGGCGCATGAATTAATATTTTGATATTTTGTACATGATTCATAAATGGATTGGCTGATGTAAATACTAAGTAGTACACATTTATTAGGGGATTGTGCGTATCTCTGTCAGAAGGGACAGGGAATAAAGCGATTTGACTAGGGCGAAAGGGCACCTCCTTTTGGGAACTATTTAAGGAAGAGAGAGAAGGGAGAGAAGATATCGTGCGTTGGCGAGGACGAAGTGCTGCTGCAGAACCGAGTGCCGGTCTCTCTCTCTCCTCAAATCGTCGTTCTCTGCGGGTGTCGGGAGTTCGCTGCCTCTGCTTCGTGGACAGTCCGTGTGCTTCCAGTAGAGTCTCTCTCCTTCCCCTTTCCCCTCTTGTTTCTTCGAGTTGTGTGGCTGTCGTCGGTGTGCGTGAGTAGGACCCCGTGTCGGGTCCATTACTGGGTTGCCGGTTGTAAGCTACTGACTAGAGTAATCAGATTCCTGTCTTTCTTGCTCTTAATCTCTGTGTGTGTACTTGCATATCTCTCTCTCTCTCTCTCTCTCTCCTTGGTTCGAGACCCCCGTGGTCCCGCCTCTTTCTCCACGCAGGCGCGTAACAATGCGACAACGTGTTATCCAATACGGTCTGGTCCATCAGAACCGTAGCTTTCTCGGCATTTGACCCATCCGGGTCTGGAACACCAGTACCGGCTTGTCGATCTCGAACATCTTCTCATTGCCCTTCCGGTGCCGATCGACAAACGCCTTGCTTCGTCGTTGCTCTAGTTCCAATTGCATGAGACTTGCTATCCGATGCTCCTCGAGTTTGCATAATGGGGCTAACCAGATCTTTTCTGATTCCTTTTCACTTAGTCATTCTCTAACCTGTATCCACAAACTCGGAACCTGAAATTCGATCGACATTACTGCTTCAAGCCCAAATGCTAACCGGAATGGTGTTGACCGGATACTCATTTTGTATGCCGTCCGATATGCCCATAGTGCACTATGCATCTTGGTATCCCAATCAGTTTAGTTGCCATTGACGATCTTTTGTAGGATATTTTGGAATGTTGTTAAGCTCTCCACTACTTGACCTAGAAAATGTTCACCTTGGTCGCTAATTAACTCGATCGGGCATCCATACCGGCACTAGATGCCGCAGTGTTGTCCCGCAACGCCTTGGCTTCCACCCACTTGGTGCAATAATCGGTGGTGACTATAACATATTTGTTGCCGGTTCTCATTGTGGGGGGTTTAAACGGCCCAACGAAATCCAGCCCCCATTTCTGAAAGGGTTCTAAGGGTAGCACTGGCTGGTGAGGCATCATTGCCTGTTCTGTTGGTTGGCCCATCCGCTGACATAAATCACAGACTCCTTTAGTGTCGTCAGCCACCATAGCCCATTGTGCCATATCTTTCTTGCCATGGCGTCCCAGGCATAGTGCCCTCCGACAACGCCACAATGCGCTTCTCGTAATATTGTGTCCTTTTCGTCTCTTCGCACTGCTCGCCGCCATATGCCATCCATGCCTTTGTGGTACAGGGTGTCCTGTACTAGACAAAAATGTCGGCTTTGCACTGTTAACCGCTTTCGCTCATCCCAGTTCATCTCCTCTGGTGGGAGTCTCGTGCTTAGGAATTGATGCATGCTGGTTAGCCATTTGTCTTCGTCGACTACCGTGCTATCAGCTGCCGTTTCTGTTGTTACTTTAAACAACTCGGCGTCCGGAAACTCATCCAGGATTCCATCACCAGTCTCGCCGGAATCTAACTGGCTCAGATAATCGGCAACCGCATGCTGTATTCCCGGCCGGTGATATATTTCAAACTCAAACTCTTGTAGCAATAATGTCCATCGGGCCAACTTGCCGGTGAGCGATGCCTTTGAGACCAAATATAATAACGCTGAGTGGTTAACATGAAATGAAAATTTATTGCCCAATAAATAGTGCTTGAACTTGGTAACACTGTAAATCATCCCTAAGGCTTCTCTTTCCGTTGTTGAATAATTTCGTTCTGCCTAGGATAGTTTCCGGCTAGCATAATAGACCGGTCGGTACCATTTCGGTTCCGTCAGTTGCATTAGTGTGCTACCGATTGCTATGTCGGACGTGTTGAGCGGCAAGCTCAACCGGATCCGGATCGACATCCGGAAGGATGAAGCCGGATCGGTGAGACGGATCGGTGAGTTCACTTCCTACAGAGGTATGGTGAGGTATGGTGAGTTCACTTCCTACAGAGAAGCTCGACCGGAGCAACTACGCGTCTTGGTCATATAAAATGCACCAGTACCTACTGGGGCATGGGTATTGGAGTTTCGTGGAAGGAACGAATGAGGTAGCACCAATGCCTGCACACAAGGACTTCCCGGTATGGGAGCAAGGAGCGAGCCGAGTATTATACTGCCTCGCGTCCTGTGTGCATGACTAGCTGCTTGGCTACATCAGGGATGCAAAGACGCCGAAGGAGGCCTGGGAAAATCTGCGGAAGATTTTCACCGCAAGTACCACAGCCCGCAAGTTGCAGCTTCAGCAAGAGTTGAACAACATCTGACAAAGAGATATGTCGGTTACGGACTACACCACCAAAATAAAGGAGATTTGCGATGCGCTCGGGTCCATCAACGTGACGGTGGAGGGAGACGAAATGGTACAAATCTGCCTTGGTGGTCTAACGCAAAGGTACGGGCCAATCCGGACAACGATCTGCACCCGAGAGAAACCACCGACCTTCTTCAACTTGCAATCGATGCTGATGGTCGAAGAAAACCACGTGAGTGGGTCCAGGACCACTCAATCGGACAACCGGATGCTGCACACGGAGGCGGATGGGCCCTGTGGGCGTGGGGGACGAGGTGGGTCGGCACGCACTGGAGGCGGCCGGCAAGAGTAGGAAAGAAGGCACAGAGAACGTGCCGACAATAGTTCTGGGACTTCCATAAGCAGGGGGAGTCAAGGCGGCGCCGGAGGCCGGCAAGACAAACTTGCCACGGAATGCTGGTACTGTGGCAAAAAGGGCCAGAGAGAAAGTGAGTGCTGGAAGAAGCGCGCTGATTCGGACAGATCTGGATCTGGCAAAACCGGTCGGGAGAACCGGCAAAGCTCGCACTACGCGCAAGGATTGAAAGGATCCGGAACCGGGAAGACTGGTAAGGGGCTAGCCTTGGTGATGAAGCACGAGGCAAATTCAATGAAGAAGACCACTTCCAAATCGGAGGAAGTATGGTATGTTGATTCCGGTGCGTCGCATCACATGACGAGCCACAAAGAGTGGTTCTCCTTCTTAGAGAAACCGGAACAACCGGGTGTCGTCGAAACCGGAGATGACACTCCTCATCCAATCGTGCATGTCGAAGAAGTCCCTTTGAGCCACGTCGGGTAGAGGGGGAAGCTGATGAACGTATTACACGTTTCGACTATCACGAAGAACCTGGTGTCAGTTGGTCAGATCGTTGACCAGGGGATGCAGGTGCGGTTTACGCATTCGGGTGCTTCATTGAGGATGAGGGCCAGATTATTGCGCAAGGGCGTAGAGACGGGAGGATGTTCATCCTCGAAACCAATGACGTTAGCATTGCTTTGTTTGCAGAAGGACAGAAGGTCGAGTTGGATATCGATCTCTGGCACAAGCGGATCGGCCACGTCAATTACCGACGGCTTCAAGACTTGCAAACAAAACAAGTTGTTTTCGGTTTGCCGAAGTTTAGTGGCCGGAAGGCTCATCTATGTGAAGCTTGCCAACTCGGGAAGCAACACCGACTTCCATTCCCCATCGAACGAAACCGTAGCCGTAACAAGCTCAACCTTATTCATTCGGATGTATGCCGACCGACACAAAACGTGAGTCTTGGCGGGAGTCGATACTTCGTTTCCTTCATCGACGACTATACCCGGCACACATGGATCTACCTTGTTGAGCGGAAGAGCAAAGTCTTCAACTGTTTCCGGAACCTCCAAAGCATGGTGGAATGGGAATTGGAGAGGAAGATCAAGTGCCTACGGTCAGATGGCAGAATGGCAGAAAAGAATATTTTTCGGGCCAATTCAACAGTTATCGACAACAAACAAGAATTTGGAGAGAGTTCAGCTGCAGATACACACCGGAGCAAAATGGTGTGGTCGAAAGGAAGAACCGATCGCTTGTCGACGCGGCAAGGGCAATGCTGGAAGAGAAGAGCATGCCCCATTTCTATTGGGCGGAGGCGGTCCAGACGACCGTCTACATTCAGAACCGGATCGGTGACAAGGTGTCCATGCATGAGGTGTATTTCGGGCGCAAGACGAATTTGAGACACCTTCGGATATTCGGCAGCATAGCATATGTGCATGTTCTGAATGAGAAGCGGAGGAAGTTGGATGCAAAATCGGAGAAATGCATCCTCGTCGGCTACTCACATGAGCAAAAGGGGTATAATTGTTATAACCCTCGGACGAAGCAGGTCCGAGTTAGCCGCAATGTCGAGTTCGATGAAACGACATCATGGTACTCCTTACCAACTCCGACTTCCGACCCCGACCCGATGCCGGAGGATGGGGCTAGTGAGCCTGAACCCGCCCAGGTAGAAGATGATGAATCCGGGACTCAAGAGGAGAGTCCGGAATCGTTTCGGTTGAGTGGGCCGAATGAGTGGCTGAGTCGGGATGACTAGTCGGATAAGGAACCGGCGAGTAATGGAGACTCTGTCGTGCTCTCCCCGCGCAAGGAACCAAGGAGACGGTTCACGCGCAAAGAGAAGGGGAAGAAGAAAATGCCGGAATACGAAACTGGCAACGTTGAGTCGGATCGGAGTGAATCCGACTCCGGTAAGGACGAAGGCGGATCTTCGGGAACAAAATCCGAACCGGCCAAGAAGGGCCTCAAACCGGGTAATGATAAGTTACACCGGTCTTCCCTCTAGAAGAACCCCGTGAAGCGGTATGGGTATAATGAGTACATGGCGCATCACTATGCGTACATGACCAAGGTGGCGGAAGTGCGTGAGCCAGAGAGCTACGCAAAAGCGGCAAAGGACGGCAATTGGCGTGCTGCTATGTAGGAAGAAATGCGGGCACTTGATGCCAATGACACATGGGACCTAGTTGACCCTCCCCGACACTGTAAACCGATCGGATGCAAGTGGGTGTACAAGGTAAAGTACAATGCCGACGGTTCAGTTAACCGGTACAAGGCCCGGTTAGTGGCGAAGGGATACACACAAACCCACAGAATCGACTACGATGAGACCTTCGCCCTAGTAGCGAAGATGACGATGGTTCATGTGGTACTGGCAGTTGCTGCGGCAAGGGGGTGACATCTTCACTAGATGGACGTGAAGAATGTGTTTCTTCAATGAGATCTTGAAGAAGAGGTCTTTATGAACCAACCCCCTAGTTTCCAGACGGAGATGAACAAGTCGGCGGTATGCTGGCTGAAGAAGTCACTCTATGGCCTGAAGCAAGCCCCCCGAGCTTGGAATGCGAAGATCACGCACCGATTGCGTAATATGGGGTTTGCGGCCTCCAAGTCCAACTCTTTGTTGTTCATCCAGCAAGGTCCGGTTTGCATTTTGCTGTATGTTGATGATCTAGTCATCACCGGACCCAGACTCGATGAAATCAGCCGAGTCCAGGCCCAGTTGTCGGACACATTTGAGATGAAGGACCTAGGGGACTTGCATTATTTTCTTGGGATCGAGGTGATCCGAACCCTCGATGGCATATTGCTCTCACAGAGACACTATGTGTTGAGTATGCTGTACAAGTTCGTGACAGGAATGCACGCTCCCTTTCCACAACACTCGGCCACCACCGAGTCTAAAATCAAACACATAAAAACGGGAATGAAATGCACGACACAAAGGAGAGAAGAGTAGACAGGATGTTTAACGTGGAAAACCCTGAGAGGGAAAACCACGGGAGTCCACAGACTCCAAAACTATCACTATGTCACAGTGAGCTTACGGAGGCAACGACCTCGTGCTCACGATCTTCGCCACAGGTGGTGGTTACAACAGACGCAACGACCTCTTCCTCTCTCTCTCTCTGTACACTGTTACGCGCTCTCTAGTCTTGCACCAACAAGAATGACAACATTTTTCATTCTCTGTTTGCCCTAAGTCATATTTATACTAATATGACTTTTCGGCTATTTACAAATATAGCCCCGATGGACTCTCAAAAACATATTTACAAATATGTCCCTTCATCCGGTGATCACTCTTCACCGGGCTTGCATCATCCGGCGCTTGCCGGGCACTCATCATCCGGTTCTCACCGGGTCATTCGTAGTCGGGTACTCCTCATCCGGAGGGACCTGTTTCCTAACAGTTCGGCATGACGGAATGTGGACCGATATCCACACCCCTGCATCGGAACCAAAAGCTCCGTCCCGACTCCGGACCGGCCTGCGATGAGAAACGGTTCCGACAAATTGTCGGAAGCCTTATATATTTGACCATCACCTGACCCGACATTAGCTATTCGATCGGTATGATTAGCCAATTCATGCAGAAGCCGACCATAGAGCATCTTCAGTGCGCGCACCGAATACTGCGGTATGTGAGCGGCATGAAGGACCAGGGACTGTTATACCGACGAGGTATAACCGAAGAGCTAGTCGGTTACACGGATGCCGACTGGGCCGACGATGCATCAGATCGCCGATCAACTTCCGGTTACATGTTCTCCCTTGGTAATGCAGCTGTTGCGTGGAGCAGCAAAAAGCAACCAACAGTGGCTCTTTCGAGCACTGAGGCTGAATACCGGGGCGCTACCGTTGCCACCTGTGAAGCCATTTGGCTTCGGCGACTGTTGCAAGACCTGCGGATCGAGGTGCCGAACCTGATCCTGATCTATTGCGACAACATAAGCAGCATGCAGCTCGCCAAGAATCCCATATTCCATGCTCGCACAAAGCACATAGAAGTGCACTACCACTACGTGCGTGAGCGTGTCCTGAGCGGTGAAGTCGGACTTCGGGATATTCATACGGATCGGCAAGTTGCCGACATCTTCACCAAACTGCTCGGATTGGACAAGTTGCAGCACTTCACCAAAATGCTTGGTGTTCAGCATCTCGACATGCCACACTTGAGGGGGAGAACAGGCAAAGACACCGGAAAAGGGCAAAGGCAAAGAGACTGTCGATTGCGCTAGTGAGGGAAGAACCGACAAAGGGAGAGACAAAAAGAAGAAAGGAGCCGAGTCGACAAAGGAAGTTGACACATCCGAACAAGTTGGAGCAAGCGACAACGATGGTAGAGCTGACCGGAAGAAGAAGGCCAAGACCCGAACATGGTCCGATGTGGTGAAGGGCCTGGAACTGGAAAACGAATCGGGAGCGACCGATTCAGACAAGAGCTGGAACGAATCGGAGACAAGAGCTGGAACAATTCGGTTCAACAGACGGATTCGGAAGAACTGAATCAATTCAAGGCCAAGAGGACGAGATGGTAGCAAAAGTCAGTGCCAACACGAAGGAATCGACGGGTCGACAAGCACCGAAGTCATAGTAGTGAGGTAGCTGATTTGGGCCTGTTCAGCAAACAAGGCGACTGAGGATGTCGAGATGCGTAGAAATAGAAGGGTCGTGGCAAACGGGACCGGACTGGACGAGGAGCGCGAGCAAGGCGAACTGTCGCCAGAAGGTGCCGGGTGGAAGGACGGTTGCCATGGAGACTGACACTACAATCCGACCTCAAGTTGAGCTTGAGGGGGAGTGTTGAGCGGCAAGCTCAATCGGATCCGTATCGGCTGAATAAGCCTGAGCCGGATCGGCATCCGGAAGGATGAAGCCGGATCGGTGAGACGGATCGGACGGATCGGCAAGCCGTTGAGCAAGGGAGCTGGTTAGCCGGATCTAGCAGTAACTGGAAGCCTAGTAATAGCTTAGATTACTAGGTAGTTATTGTCTCGTAGTTAGTGTCAGACGCTCGTGTGAGCATTGAAGTACACTGTACTTCTGTCAGTCCCATGAGGACTTGTATAAATAGTGCTGTTGAGCATGTTGTATGTACAGAGTGTTGATATAATTTTTGAACTTAGATTCTTGTTCTGCTCTCTCTGTCTCTCCCAAGTACTCTCTGTATTCTATGTATTATTCTCTCTCTCTCTCTCTATGTTGCTACACAACCAAGTTATTGTCTTACGCTTCCGCACATACGTTCTAACAGGACGCATCAACGAACACGTGGAATTCTTTTGACCAGTCCGCTGGTTGCACTACCGGTGCTTGTGATAGCAGTACTTTTAGTGCCCGGTAAGCCTCATCCTCCGTATTTGTCCATTGGAACGGTGTCCGGTGAACCACGACATGCAATGGTGTAGCAAGATCGACCAAATACTAGAGCATCTGGCTATGCTACCGTATTTGCCCGAGAAACTAACTTAAAGCTTTGGCTGTGGATGGTGTCGGGGCTTCTAAGATTGCTTTCACCTTATCGG
Source organism: Azolla caroliniana (assembly GCF_043228905.1). Classification (NCBI taxonomy): domain Eukaryota; kingdom Viridiplantae; phylum Streptophyta; class Polypodiopsida; order Salviniales; family Salviniaceae; genus Azolla; species Azolla caroliniana. Next base: position 12,981,780 of record NW_028230436.1, read on the forward strand.
GGTCTATCGTGATCCCGTCCTTGCTGACAAGATCGCCCAGCAATGCATCGCTTGTTTCTCCGAACACATACTTTGCTGGGTTCAGGCTTAGCCTATAACTCTTGCATTTCTCAAGACATAGTCGGAGGTGTTGGAGATGTTCTCCTTTTTGGCTATACACGACGAAGTCATCCAGGAATACCTGCATGAATGCCAAAATGAACTCGCCAAATATTTCCATGATTATTCGTTGGAAGGTCGCCGGCGCGGTCTTGAGCCCGAACATCATTACCACTGACTACAACAAAGACTCCCCATTCGGTGACGAATGCCGTCTTGTCTTGGTCGTCGGGGTGCATCCTTATCTGATTGTAGCCATTGAAACCGTCTAGGAAGCTATACACTTCATGACCGGTTACCGCGTCCAACACTCCATCCGTAAATGGCAGTGGAAAGTCGTTGGTCACTATCGCCGCATTGAGTTTTCGGTATCAACGCACACCTGGATCTTACCGTTCTTTTTCGGCACGACGACTATGGGACTTAACCATATAGCTTTTTTCACTGGTCGGATAAAACCTACCCGTAGCAACTTGTCAATTTCCTCTTTGACCTTTGCCACATAATTAGGGTTCATCCGGTAACACTGTTGTGCTACCGGTTTGACATTGTTAGTGAGGTGTATTTGGTGTTGGTACAACTGAGGATCCAGCCCCTGCATCTCTTCATAGGACCAGGAAAATATGTCCCGGAATTCCTTTAATAAAGTGATCATCGCCGTCCTGTTGTCCGGTGACATTTCCTTAGCAATATGAACCGGTCTGGCGTCGTCCCCGGTCCCTAAGTTCACTTCCTCTAATTGGGATGCTTTCAAGCGTTGGGATACCGCCATCTCCCTCTCCAGAGCTTCATGTGCTTGCCGTAATTCTCTGATAGCTGCCCGATCCGGTTCCTTGACAACATCGTCCGATTGCGTTCTATATGGTGACACCGCTTCTGCCACATCGATTTCAAATAGGGGTACAATTTTTGGGTTTTCTTCTAAGTATTGGTTGACCTCTTCGTCTGCAAGCCCCTCGAGCATGTTTACACCTTCCACATATAGCGGTGTCAACTCCTTGCCTGTACTTGCTCGAGGGTGGGTAGGTACCCTTACTTTTGTCTTCCCTCGTCGGAAGGTAATCATGTTTTTCCGCTAGCTTTGCTTGATATGCGCCGTTTTTAGCCGTGGGCGGCCCAACAACAGTAGGTAAGCCCCTTGCGCATTGAGCTGGAGAACAACCGCCGAAATGCAGAATGCGTGACCTCCGATAGTTACGTCTAGATTCCGTATCAAACCGGTAGGTCTTACCGAACTTGTATCCGCCATCCGGAGCCCAAACGGGCAAGGCTCCCATTCTTGGATTCCCAGGGTATTACAAGTCCGTAGACTGATCACGTTCACGCGTGATCCTCCATCCACAATTGTCCTTGGTAGTTCTCGTCCTTTGACGATGGCAGTGATTGCCGGACTGTTCGTGTCTACCACTACTAACCCTTCTTTTGGATTTGAGAAGAACGCAGGAGCTGGCAACGGAATTGATGCGGTTTAGCCCTTCCGTAAACCGGGGCACTAGTTGTAATAACCGACCCAATGACAATGTAATCTGACATTCTTGTAACGCTTGCCATGTTGGGTTTTCCGGTTGAATCATGTCGGTGGCCCCTTCCGGTTTCTCCTTTTGTTGTTCAAGCTCTGCCACATTTTGCTCATTCGCCTTTTTTACCCACTTGGTGGCTTGCTTTTGGATTGCCTCCTATGTTTCCCACTCCGTTGTTTTGCCTTTTGCCCTGGTGGTGACTTGTTGTATGTCAGCAACTTCTGCTACCACCATATTTACGACTGGTCTTTTCTCGTAGCTTTTAACCGGACATTGATTACTGTAATGTCCATCTTGCCGGCAACAGTACCAGTACGCTTTTCGGGTGTTGCCGGATTCGGCGTTCGCTCCGGTACCCGGTTGTGGTCCTATTGGTGGTCGGTTGGGTGCTTGGCCTTGGTCCGGTTGGGTACTTGGCGTGCCCTTGTCAGGCTGCCACTGGCGGTCCTCCTTTCTAGTGTTCCATTTTTTGTTGAAGCGTTTTTTGTTCCGGTAACCCTGTCAGGGCCCGTTTTCATAGTTGCCTTGAATTTCCCCCCATTGGTTGGAACCGGGGGAGTGATCCCGATGGTATCGCTCATATTGTTCACCGTTGTAATCTCGGTAGCTATCCTGCCAGTCTCGGTCGTGAGCATCCCTTGTGTCGCTGTTCCGGATATCTTGCACCAGCCGGTAACACTCATCTCGCCGCCATCGTTCTTCTTCCTCCTCCCGGTTGCTCCGGGGTTCAATTTGGCTTACCGGTGCCACTTGCCGGTTCAGCAAGTTATATTCGCATCGGTCCATTGTGTGCGTCCTGGAATGGCATAACATGCATTGTGTCTGCATGATACATTCTATTGCCGAGTGCCCGACATTGAGACAAGTTGTACATTGTATAGCTTGCCGAAAACGTAGGTCGTCTTTTGTTGGTAATGTACGCTGAAGTGCCCCCATTGTTAGCCACAAGCTTGTTTTCTCCATCTCCCTGACCCGTTCTATGACTTGGTCGATCGTGCTTGTGCGGAAATCGATCACTGCGCACACTGTACGCAGGGGTTCCCTGAGTGCGGCTAGGAATATTGCTTTCGCCTTTGCCTTCGATGGTGCCCGATTGAGCTGATTGTGCATTCAGTGGAACCAAATTACGAATTGTTGAATGGTTTCCATAGGTTCCTGCCGTATGGTGTAAAATAGGCCGACCATCTCCCTTTGATCCACCCCCTTGTTGAACAACTGTAAAAATCTGGTTTTTAAGTCCTCAAACGTTGTGATGGTGCCGGGAGTGTGCGTCAAGCGCCATCGCGCGACTAGTCCTTCCAAGGTCATGCCGAACTCTGTAATCTTCGAGCATTCTGCTTCGGCGGCAGTCAAGCGTTGCGACACATGGTTTTCTTCCCGTGTTTGCAGAAATGCATAGACATGAGCTTCTACGTCCGGATCATCCTGGTACTTGGGATATTGGAAGGGCATGTCGTCGTCCGGTGTTAGAGATCTTTCCTCCTCTTCTTCCGGTGTTTCACATGGCGGTGTCGGAAGTTGATCCGCCACTTGCCGGTCTGGGGCTTCCAGTTCCGTTAACTCTGATTCTGGTGTCGGCAAGGTATCCGACTGCTCGTACTCCGGTCCATCCGGGGTATCGTGGCTGCTACGGCAATTCGAATGGGCATTGCAGAATGGATTCCTATCGCTAGTGCCTGCAGAATGGATTCCGCGTCCCGGAGACTGCTCAAGCTGCTTCCTTTGTCCGGTTGGGAATTCTACTGCTCGCGGAGTGACTTTGCGGCACTCACCGGATTACTTTGGAAAATGACCGATCCACATGGATCTCTTCTACTGCCTGTTGGAAAGCCTCTCGCTTATGCAATTGTTCGGCAAGTCTTCTTGCTTGCTCCGTAACCGGGTCGTTTGTTGGTCTAGTCATCCATGCACGCTGCTGTTCGCTGCGTTTGTGCAAGAATCGTGGTCGCCAAAAACTGTGTTATCACTAGGGCTGGACAATGGCCTAACACAGGGTGTCCCTTTGAGACACTTCACCAAAGGGGTGTTGCGGTGGTAAAGTTAGACCGACTATTAATGGAACCCTGATTGGTTACTAAGCAACGAGATCATTAGTCACAATACATGCGTAGGATAAATCACACTTAGCACAGAATGGTAATTAACACTGATTAAAATACAGAACAATAGCACTCTATTAATTCTCCGCTAATGATTACAATCTACCCGGGCCCTTTTATAGGTCTCCGGCTTTAGGTACAAACTGGTGCCAACCGGCAACCGGCTACGAACCGGTCCGGATCTGGATCGGCATACCGACTCCGGGTCCATCCGTTCGCTTCTCAAAATCATAATAATTCTATATTATAACATTGTAACTAATCAACTCCCGGTTATTAATTATCCCCCTTTTCCCATTCTGGACTTCCCTTGCCGGCAGACTAACATGCACTGGCTGTGTAAGATGGGGTTCATTGTTCATCTGGAATGGTCCAAAGGGTCCAATATGCATTCTGCTATATGTCAAGAAAACCGACCTGACCCGGAAGACACCGACTATGCAACTTGGGAGCAAGCAGCAAGCCGAGTGATGTATTGCTTGGCGACATGTGTTGACGACCACATGCTCGGCTACATTCGAGAAGCCGAGACGCCGAAGGAAGCGTGGGAGAACCTACGAAAGATTTTCGCCGCCAACACGACCGCAAGAAAGCTTCAACTCCACCAAAAGTTGAACAACATCCAACAATGGGATATGTCCATTACAAGCTACACCTTGAAGATCAAAGAGCTTTGTGATGCACTCGGCTCGATAAGCGTCAATGAGGAGGATGACGAAATGGTGCAAATATGGCTCGGTGGCCTTGCACCACGGTTCGATGTGATGCGGACCACCGTACTAGCATGGGAGAATCCGCCCTCCTTCTTCAATCTTCAATCCATGTTTTTGGTCGAAGAGAATCATGTTCGAATGAGAAGTAACGTCTCGGAAGGCCACATGCTCTACACGCATTCGGACAGAGGAAGAGGAAGCGGCCGATTCGGCAAAGGACAAGGCGGATGAGGTCCGATTTACGAAAACAACTCTCAATTATGGCAACAAGATGGAGGCCATCGAGGAACCTTTGGAAGAAGGAGCCACCATTCCGTTTCAAACTGAAAAACCTCAATCGGAAGTGTTAGAGAGCAGAGAAAGCAGGGAATACACAGAGTATGCGGGAGAGACAAAGAGAGCAGAACCTCAAAGCTATATTCAAAAATATATAAAAACACTCTGTACTTACAACTATGCTCAATAGCATTATTTATACAAGTCCTCGTGGGACTGACAGAAGTACCGCGTACTTCAATGCTCACATGAGCATCTGACACATACTACGAGACTATAATTGCCTAGTAGTCTACACTAGTACTAGGCTTCCGGTTACTGATTGGATCCGGCAAACCGGCTCCCCAGCTCACCGACTTTGTTGCTTGACGGCTTGGTTGCTCACAGCTTACCGATCCGTCTCGCTTGCCGGCCCAGGTTTATTCAGCCGATCCGGCTCCAGTTGAGCTTGCCGCTCAACACTCCCCCTCAAGCTCAACTTGAGGTTGGATCTTAGTGCTAGTCTCTGTGGCAGTCGGTTCTTCCAACCAACTTCTCCTGGTGTCGCTCCGCCTTGCTCGCGCTCCTCGTCCGGTCCGGTTTTGTTTGCTGTGACCCCTCTTGTTCTGCGCGCCTCGACCTTCTCGGTCGGTATGTCTGCTCAATAGGCCCCTCTCAGCTCCTTCGCTGCTATGACTCCGACGCTTGCCGATCCGTCAGTTCCCCCGCGATGGCATCGACTTCCGTTGCATCCGTGTCTGCTAGGCCTTGAATTAATCCAGTTCTTCCGAATCTGTCTTTTGAACCGAATCGACTGTCTCCAATTCGTTCCAGCTCTTGTCCGAATCGGTTGCTCCCGATTCGTCTTCTGGTTCCAAGCCCTTCACCACATCGGACCATGTCCGGGTCTTGGCCTTCTTCCTTCGGTCGGCTCTGTCCTTCTTGACTCTGCCGCCCCCTGTTCTTCCCTCACCGGCGCAATCGGCAGTCTCTTTGCCTTTGCCCGTTGCTGTGTCTTTGCCCGTTCTCCCCCTCAAGTGTGGCACATCGAGATGCTGAACACCTAGCTTGTCAGTAAAGTGCTGCAACTTGTTCGATCCGAGCGGCTTGGTGAAGATGTCGGCAACTTGCCAATTCGTGTGAACATACCGAAGTTCAACCTCACCGCTCAGGACACGCTCACGCACGAAGTGATAGTGCACTTCAAAGTGCTTTGTGCGAGCATGGAATACAGGGTTCTTGGTGAGTTGCATGCTGCTTATGTTGACGCAGTAGACCAGAATCGGGGTCGGTACCTCGATCCGTATGTCTTGTAGCAGTTGCCGAAGCCAAATGGCTTCACAGGTGGCAATGGTAGCGCCCCGATACTCAATCTTAGTGCTCGACCGAGCAACTGTTGGCTGCTTTTTGCTGCTCCACGCAACAACCACGCAACAACCACGCAACTGGAGGTTGATCCGTGTTACCGGCTGGTGCAAGATATCCGGAACAGCGACACAAGGGATGCTCACGACTGAGACTGGCAGGATAGCTACCGAGATTACAACGGTGAACGATATGAGCGATACCATCGGGATCACTCCCCCGGTTCCAACCAATGGAGGGAAATTCAAGGCAACTATGAAAACGGGCCCTGACAGGGTTACCGGAACAAAAAACGCTTCAACAAAAAATGGAACACTAGAAAGGAGGACCGCCAGTGGCAGCCTGACAAGGGCACGCCAAGTACCCAACCGGACCAAGGCCAAGCACCCAACCGACCACCAATAGGACCACAACCGGGTACCGGAGCGAACGCCGAATCCGGCAACACCCGAAAAGCGTACTGGTACTATTGCCGGCAAGATGGACATTACAGTAATCAATGTCCGGTTAAAAGCTACGAGAAAAGACCAGTCGTAAATATGGTGGTAGCAGAAGTTGCTGACATACAACAAGTCACCACCAGGGCAAAAGGCAAAACAACGGAGTGGGACACATAGGAGGCAATCCAAAAGTGTTGGGATTACGGTCCCTTCGGATGGGATGGTCGGATGTCGGAGATGAATGCCGACAAGCCCGGTTTCGGTTTCGGATCCGGATGACGAAGACCCCGGCTTCGGTGCCGGATGACGAATGTACCCAGAGAGCGATCCGGATGCAGGGACATATCCGTGAATATGTTCGCTATGGGCCCCTGAGGCCACAGTTGTAAATAGCCCCAAAGTCATATGTGTATAAATATGACTTAGGGCAAACAGTTTTAATGTTGCTACCTATTTTTCTGTTTTCCCACTCAAGAGGAGTGAAGAGAGAGCAGCCGTGAGAGAGAGAGAGAGATAGAGCGCGAGAGAGGAAGAGGTAGACGCCTCTGTGTATTTCCGCCGCCTGTGGCGAGGACAGCGAGCTCAAGGTCGTCGCCTTGCAGCTCGCCATTGTATACTTCTCTGTATAGCGTTGGTTTGGAGACTTGTACTCCCGTGGTTTTTCCCGTCTAGGGTTTTCCACGTTAATCCCTGTGTGCTCGCGTCTTGTTTCTCCGTGTGGTTCCTATTTTCTGCTCCATTGATTCGCGCATACTCGGTTGTGGCCGAGTGGTAAAGGAGGATAGAAGCGTTTATTCCTTGCAAACTGGTATCAGAGCGAACTGCTGCAGAAAATGGAAGGCGGCGGCAGCGGGCAGCCGGGGATGATGGTGCTGAATGCGCAGAATTACGCCGACTGGAAGATCAAGATGGAGGATCTTCTGATTGTTCGGGACCTGTACGAACCGATTGACAGGTCGGAAATACCGAAAGGGGTACTTGAGTCGGAATGGAGGCTTCTGAACCGGAAAGCCGTTGCAACCATTCGGCAATACGTCGACGTGAGCGTCCTACAACATGTGGCAAACGACACCAACGCATATGAGATGTGGAAGAAGCTGTCGGGCCTCTACGAGAGGAAGAATGCGTTGAACCGGACCTCCCTGATGAGGAAGATAGTGAATCTCAAGTACCGGGACGGCGAGAGTATGGTGGAACACGTAAGCACGTTCATGGGATTCGTGAATCAGCTTGCGGCGATCAAGTTCCCGTTGGAGGATGCAATGCAAGCCATCATCCTGATGTGTACATTGCCGGAAAGCTGGGAGAACTTGGTGGTGACTCTCAGCACCTCGTGCACCGAAGATAACTTGTCCTTACAAACGGTAAAGACAAGTATTCTGAACGAAGAAGCGCGTCGGAGAGATAAAGAACCGGCCTCCGACTCGAAGGCGCTGCTTACCGAATCGGATCGGGGAAGACAATGGAACCGGAGTCCGCAAAGACGGGAGAAGTCGGGGACCCGGTCGCAGTCAAGAGGAAGGCCCACATGCTTCCACTGTGGGAAGCCGGGGCACTTTCGAAAGAATTGTCGGCATTACCGAAAAGACAACGGAGCCGGCGACACCGATTCGAAGAAGTCACCGGAGAGAAACGGTGCATACCGGGGAGCCACGGACCGGAGAGGTTCGGATCGGCGAGGGCAGGACCGGAAAGGAACGACGGCACTCGCGGCAAGTGAGGAAGAAATCATGCTCATCACCGAAGAAGGTGAACTAAACATTGCCGGCAATGAGACAACCTGGGTGGTCGATTCCGGAGCATCGTTCCACCTGACCCCGGAGAGAAGATACTTCTCATCCTACACAGCCGGTGAGCATGGCTGTGTTCGGATGGGAAATGAAGGTACGTGCCGGATTGCCGGCATCGGAGACGTGTGGTTGACAACCCCGACCGGATGCAAAATGCTGCTGAAGGATGTCCGACACGTTCCGGAGGTTCGATTGAACCTGATTTCGGCCGGGAGGCTAGACGATGAAGGCTACACAGGTAGCATCCGGAACGGCGTAATGAAGTTCAGCAAGGGGAGCCTGATAGTGGCTCGGGCCCGGAAAGACAACACACTGTACCTGATGAATGCCCGGTTATGTCCGGAAGAGCTGAATGTGGCAACCGACACTGCCGGTGAGCTGTGGCACAAAAGACTGTGCCACATGAGTGAGAAGGGGATGAAGAGGCTTGCAGAAGACAACCTTATTCCAGTGAAGCAAGTGCACCTGGAGAAGTGCACCGATTGCCTGGCCGGAAAGCAAAACCGAACCTCCTTCCACTCAAGGCCACCGACGAGACGTAGCGCACCATTAGAGTTGGTGCACACTGATGTGTGTCAGGTAGAAACGAAGTCACATGGCGGAGCCCAGTACTTCGTAACATTCATTGATGATCACAGCCGGAAGCTGTGGACGGCACCGTTGAAGACAAAGGACCAAGTGTTGTGCGTCTTCAAAGAACTCCACGAGAGAGTGGAAAGGGAATCCGGCAAGAAGCTGAAAGCGATACGAGCGGATAACGGAGGGGAATACCGGGGGCAGTTCCAGGAGTACTGTCGCTCGAAGGGAATCCGACTCGAGTTTACTGTGCCGAAGACGCCGGAACTGAACGGGCTGGCCGAGAGGATGAACCGGACCATAATGGAGAGGGTCCGGAGTATGCTGGCGCATGCGAAATTACCCAAGGGGTTTTGGGCTGAGGCAATGTCGACGGCGACATACGTGATAAACAGATCACCCTCAGTACCTTTGGACGGAGACACGCCGCAGAAAGTGTGGACCGGTAAGGAAGTGTCCTACCGGCATCTGAAGGTGTTCGGGTGTCTCGCATACGTGCATGTGGCAAAGGACCGGAGAGGAAAGCTAGATCCAAAGACCCGGCCATGCATATTCCTCGATTACGGCGATGACGAGTTCGGCTACCGAGTATGGGACCCGGTCGACAAGAAGATATTCAGGAGTCGAGACATCATCTTCATGGAGGACAAGACACTCGCCGACTGGGAGTCGGAGAAGAAGGTGAAGAGCTCCAAGTCGACCGGTGAGGATCAACTCTACGAGGAGCAGTCCCGACCGGCAAGGGACCGGTTAGCACTCGAGGATCCGGCCGAAGACGGTGAAGAAACAGAACCGACCAAAGAAGATGAAAACGATACCGGAACCGGCCCCGATCCCGAAATGAATTCGGATGAAGAAGAATCGGAAGAACCGGTTACCGAAGCTCCGGAACGGAGATATCCTCTAAGAGAGAGAAGGGCCCCCCGGAGATTTCCGGAACCAGAGCACGTGCTGCTAACCGACGAGGGGGAGCCGGAGAGCTTTGAAGAAGCAAAGCATGACACCCAGAGCCGCAGGTGGTTGAGTGCCATGCAGGACGAGATGGATTCCCTGCATGAGAACCACACATATGAACTTGTGGAGTTGCCGAAAGGAAAGCGGGCACTTCGAAACAAGTGGGTGTTCAAGCTGAAACCGGGAGATGCCGGAAACCTTTACGGACTGAAGCAGGCTCCCCGGCAATGGTACCGGAAGTTCGACTCCTTCATGACCGACGAAGGGTACCTCAAAACGCAGTCCGACCACTGCGTGTTTGTGAAGAAGTTCGAAGGAGGAGACTTTCTAATACTCCTCCTGTACGTGAACGACATGTTGATCGTCGGACGGGACCAGGTCAAGATACGGATGCTGAAGAAGGCTCTTCACCGAACCTTCTCAATGAAGGACCTGGGTCCGGCGAGGCAAATACTAGGGATGCACATCATCCGGGACCGGAAGAAGAAGCAGTTGTGGCTGTCACAGGAGAAGTACGTGACGAAGGTGCTTCACCGGTTCAACATGTCGGAAGCAAGACCGGTCGGATCGACCCTCCCGGCAAACTGTAAGCTGTCCAGCAAGCAAAGTCCCAAGACAAAGGCTGAAAAGGAGGATATGATGAAAGTGCCGTATGCCTCAGCCGTCGGGAGCTTGATGTACGCCATGGTGTGTACGAGACCGGACATCGGATATGCAGTCGGAGTGGTGAGCCGGTACATGAGCAATCCCGGCAAAGAGCATTGGAACGCGGCCAAGTGGATACTCCGATACCTGAAGGGCACGGCAAACGTGTGCCTCCGATTCGGCTCCGGTAAGCCCGAACTCGACGGCTTCACCGATTCGGATATGTCGGCTGATGCAGATACCAGCCGGTCCACATCAGGGTATGTGATGACGTATGCAGGGGGAGCCGTTTCGTGGCAGTCGAGGCTGCAGAAGACGGTTGCGTTGTCAACCACGGAGGCGGAGTACATGGCAGCTGTTGAAGCCGGCAAGGAAATAATATGGATGAAGGACTTCATTAGAGAGCTCGGTATCCGGAAGGAGGAGTACCGACTCTACTGCGACAGTCAGAGTGCAATCCACCTTGCGAAGAACGCGGCCTATCACTCCCGGACGAAGCACATCCAGCGAAGATATCACTGGATCCGGGAAAGGATAGAAGACAAGGAGTTCGTGCTGACAAAGATCCACACGGACGAGAACGGGTCGGATATGTTGACCAAGGTCCTCACACCCGACAAGCTGGAAGCATGCCGGAAGAGGATCGGATTAGAGAGACATCCCATGCCGAAGTGAAGGGGGAGTTTGTTGGGATTACGGTCCCTTCGGATGGGATGGTCGGATGTCGGAGATGAATGCCGACAAGCCCGGTTTCGGTTTCGGATCCGGATGACGAAGACCCCGGCTTCGGTGCCGGATGACGAATGTACCCAGAGAGCGATCCGGATGCAGGGACATATCCGTGAATATGTTCGCTATGGGCCCCTGAGGCCACAGTTGTAAATAGCCCCAAAGTCATATGTGTATAAATATGACTTAGGGCAAACAGTTTTAATGTTGCTACCTATTTTTCTGTTTTCCCACTCAAGAGGAGTGAAGAGAGAGCAGCCGTGAGAGAGAGAGAGAGATAGAGCGCGAGAGAGGAAGAGGTAGACGCCTCTGTGTATTTCCGCCGCCTGTGGCGAGGACAGCGAGCTCAAGGTCGTCGCCTTGCAGCTCGCCATTGTATACTTCTCTGTATAGCGTTGGTTTGGAGACTTGTACTCCCGTGGTTTTTCCCGTCTAGGGTTTTCCACGTTAATCCCTGTGTGCTCGCGTCTTGTTTCTCCGTGTGGTTCCTATTTTCTGCTCCATTGATTCGCGCATACTCGGTTGTGGCCGAGTGGTAAAGGAGGATAGAAGCGTTTATTCCTTGCAAAAAGCAAGCCACCAAGTGGGTAAAAAAGGCGAATGAGCAAAATGTGGCAGAGCTTGAACAACAAAAGGAGAAACCGGAAGGGGCCACCGACATGATTCAACCGGAAAACCCAACATGGCAAGCGTTACAAGAATGTCAGATTACATTGTCATTGGGTCGGTTATTACAACTAGTGCCCCGGTTTACGGAAGGGCTAAACCGCATCAATTCCGTTGCCAGCTCCTGCGTTCTTCTCAAATCCAAAAGAAGGGTTAGTAGTGGTAGACACGAACAGTCCGGCAATCACTGCCATCGTCAAAGGACGAGAACTACCAAGGACAATTGTGGATGGAGGATCACGCGTGAACGTGATCAGTCTACGGACTTGTAATACCCTGGGAATCCAAGAATGGGAGCCTTGCCCGTTTGGGCTCCGGATGGCGGATACAAGTTCGGTAAGACCTACCGGTTTGATACGGAATCTAGACGTAACTATCGGAGGTCACGCATTCTGCATTTCGGCGGTTGTTCTCCAGCTCAATGCGCAAGGGGCTTACCTACTGTTGTTGGGCCGCCCACGGCTAAAAACGGCGCATATCAAGCAAAGCTAGCGGAAAAACATGATTACCTTCCGACGAGGGAAGACAAAAGTAAGGGTACCTACCCACCCTCGAGCAAGTACAGGCAAGGAGTTGACACCGCTATATGTGGAAGGTGTAAACATGCTCGAGGGGCTTGCGGACGAAGAGGTCAACCAATACTTAGAAGAAAACCCAAAATTTGTACCCCTATTTGAAATCGATGTGGCAGAAGCGGTGTCACCATATAGAACGCAATCGGACGATGTTGTCAAGGAACCGGATCGGGAAGCTATCAGAGAATTACGGCAAGCACATGAAGCTCTGGAGAGGGAGATGGCGGTATCCCAACGCTTGAAAGCATCCCAATTAGAGGAAGTGAACTTAGGGACCGGGGACGACGCCAGACCGGTTCATATTGCTAAGGAAATGTCACCGGACAACAGGACGGCGATGATCACTTTATTAAAGGAATTCCGGGACATATTTTCCTGGTCCTATGAAGAGATGCAGGGGCTGGATCCTCAGTTGTACCAACACCAAATACACCTCACTAACAATGTCAAACCGGTAGCACAACAGTGTTACCGGATGAACCCTAATTATGTGGCAAAGGTCAAAGAGGAAATTGACAAGTTGCTACGGGTAGGTTTTATCCGACCAGTGAAAAAAGCTATATGGTTAAGTCCCATAGTCGTCGTGCCGAAAAAGAACGGTAAGATCCAGGTGTGCGTTGATACCGAAAACTCAATGCGGCGATAGTGACCAACGACTTTCCACTGCCATTTACGGATGGAGTGTTGGACGCGGTAACCGGTCATGAAGTGTATAGCTTCCTAGACGGTTTCAATGGCTACAATCAGATAAGGATGCACCCCGACGACCAAGACAAGACGACATTCGTCACCGAATGGGGAGTCTTTGTTGTAGTCAGTGGTAATGATGTTCGGGCTCAAGACCGCGCCGGCGACCTTCCAACGAATAATCATGGAAATATTTGGCGAGTTCATTCTGGCATTCATGCAGGTATTCCTGGATGACTTCGTCGTGTATAGCCAAAAAGGAGAACATCTCCAACACCTCCGACTATGTCTTGAGAAATGCAAGAGTTATAGGCTAAGCCTGAACCCAGCAAAGTATGTGTTCGGAGAAACAAGCGATGCATTGCTGGGCGATCTTGTCAGCAAGGACGGGATCACGATAGACCCCGATAAGGTGAAAGCAATCTTAGAAGCCCCGACACCATCCACGGCCAAAGCTTTAAGTTAGTTTCTAGGGCAAATACGGTAGCATAGCCAGATGCTCTAGTATTTGGTCGATCTTGCTACACCATTGCATGTCGTGGTTCACCGGACACCGTTCCAATGGACAAATACGGAGGATGAGGCTTACCGGGCACTAAAAGTACTGCTATCACAAGCACCGGTAGTGCAACCAGCGGACTGGTCAAAAGAATTCCACGTGTTCGTTGATGCGTCCTGTTAGAACGTATGTGCGGAAGCGTAAGACAATAACTTGGTTGTGTAGCAGCATAGAGAGAGAGAGAGAGAGAATAATACACAGAATACAGAGAGTACTTGGGAGAGACAGAGAGAGCAGAACAAGAATCTAAGTTCAAAAATTATATCAACACTCTGTACATACAACGTGCTCAACAGCACTATTTATACAAGTCCTCATGGGACTGACAGAAGTACAGTGTACTTCAATGCTCACACGAGCGTCTGACACTAACTACGAGACAATAACTACCTAGTAATCTAAGCTATTACTAGGCTTCCAGTTACTGCTAGATCCGGCTAACCAGCTCCCTTGCTCAACGGCTTGCCGATCCGTCCGATCCGTCTCACCGATCCGGCTTCATCCTTCCGGATGCCGATCCGGCTCAGGCTTATTCAGCCGATACGGATCCGATTGAGCTTGCCGCTCAACACTCCCCCTCAAGCTCAACTTGAGGTCGGATTGTAGTGTCAGTCTCCATGGCAACCGTCCTTCCACCCGGCACCTTCTGGCGACAGTTCGCCTTGCTCGCGCTCCTCGTCCAGTCCGGTCCCGTTTGCCACGACCCTTCTATTTCTACGCATCTCGACATCCTCAGTCGCCTTGTTTGCTGAACAGGCCCAAATCAGCTCCCTCACTACTATGACTTCGGTGCTTGTCGACCCGTCGATTCCTTCGTGTTGGCGCTGACTTTTGCTACCATCTCGTCCTCTTGGCCTTGAATTGATTCAGTTCTTCCGAATCCGTCTGTTGAACCGAATTGTTCCAGCTCTTGTCTCCGATTCGTTCCAGCTCTTGTCTGAATCGGTCGCTCCCGATTCGTTTTCCAGTTCCAGGCCCTTCACCACATCGGACCATGTTCGGGTCTTGGCCTTCTTCTTCCGGTCAACTCTACCATCGTTGTCGCTTGCTCCAACTTGTTCGGATGTGTCAACTTCCTTTGTCGACTCGGCTCCTTTCTTCTTTTTGTCTCTCCCTTTGTCGGTTCTTCCCTCACTAGCGCAATCGACAGTCTCTTTGCCTTTGCCCTTTTCCGGTGTCTTTGCCCGTTCTCCCCCTCAAGTGTGGCATGCCGAGATGCTGAACACCAAGCATTTTGGTGAAGTGCTGCAACTTGTCCATTCCGAGCAGTTTGGTGAAGATGTCGGCAACTTGCCGATCCGTATGAATATCCCGAAGTCCGACTTCACCGCTCAGGACATGCTCACGCACGAAGTGGTAGTGCACTTCTATGTGCTTTGTGCGAGCATGGAATACGGGGTTCTTGGCGAGTTGCATGCTGCTTATGTTGACGCAGTAGACCAGAATCGGGGTCGGTACCTCGATCCGTAGGTCTTGTAGCAGTCGCCGAAGCCAAATGGCTTCACAGGTGGCAATGGTAGCGCCCCGATACTCAATCTTAGTGCTCGACCGAGCAACCGTTGGCTGCTTTTTACTGCTCCACGCAACAACCACGCTACCTAGGGAAAACATGTAACTGGAGGTTGATCGGCGATCTGATGCATCGCCGGCCCAGTCTGCATCCGTGTAACCGACGAGCTCTTCGGGTATACCGCGCCGGTATAACAGTCCCCGGTCCTTCGTGCCGCTGACATACCGCAATATCCTTTGCGCGGACTGAAGGTGCTCCACGGTCGGCTTCTGCATGAACTGACTTATTATTCCGACCAGATAGCTGATGTCGGGTCGCGTGATAGTCAAGTAAATAAGGCTTCCGACGATTTGTCGGAACCGTTTCTCATTGCAGGCCGGTCCGGAGTTGGGACGAAGCTTCTGGTTCCGGTCCAAGGGTGTGGAGACAGGTATGCATTCTGTCATGCCAAACTTGTACAACATATTCAAGACATAATGTTGTTGTGAGAGCAATATGCCGTCCGGGGTTTGGATCACCTCGATCCCTAGAAAATAATAAAGGTCCCCCAGATCCTTCATCTCAAATGCGTCTGACAACTGGGACTTAACGCGGTTGATTTCTAGAACACCCGGTCCGTTGATGACTAGACCATCAACATACAACAGTATACATACCGGACCAGCTGAGCCTTGCTGGATGAACAACGAAGAGTCCGATTTGGAGGCCACAAACCCCATCTTACGCAACCGGTGCGTGATCTTCGCATTACAAGCTTGAGGAGCTTGCTTTAGGCCGTACAACGACTTCTTCAGTCGGCATACCGCCGACTTGTTCATCTCCGATTCAAAGGCGGGGGGCTGAGTCATAAAGACTTCTTCTTCAAGATCACCCTGAAGAAACGCATTCTTCACATCCATCTGGTGAAGATGCCACCCCCTTGCTGCAGTAACCACCAGCACCACACGAACCGTCGTCATCTTCGCTACCGGAGCGAAGGTCTCGTCGTAGTCGATTTCGTGGGTCTGCGCGTATCCCTTCGCCACTAACCGGGCTTTATACCGGTTAACAAAACCGTCGACGTTGTACTTTACCTTGTATATCCACTTGCATTCGGTCGGTTTACAGTGACGAGGAGGGTCAACCAGGTCCAATGTCTTGTTGACATCAAGTGCCCGCATTTCTTCTTCTATACCGGCACGCCAATTTGCGTCCTTGGCCGCTTCTGCATAGCTCTCCGGCTCACGCACTTCCGCCACCTTAGTCATGTACGCATAGTGATGCGCCATGTACTCATTGTACCCGTACCGCTTGACGGGATCCTTCTGGCAGGTGGACCGATGTAACTCATTGTTACCCGGTTTGAGGCCCTTCTTGGCTGGTTCGGTCTTCGTTGCCGAAGATCCGCCTTTCTCCTTGCCGGAGTCGGATGCACACTGATCCAACTCATCGTTGCCGGTTTCGAATTCCGGCATCTTCTTCTTCCCCTTCTCTTTGCGCGTGAACGGTCGCCTCGGTTCCTTGCGTGGGCAGTGCATGGCAGAGTCTCCACTACTCGCCGGTTCCTCATCGGACTGGTCAGATTGACTCAGTCTCTCATTCGGCCCGCTCAACTGGAACAATTCCGGACTCTCATCCTGAGTCCACGCTTCATCATCCTCTACTTGGGCCGGTTCAGGATCACTAGCCTCATCCACCGGCATCGGGTTAGATTCGGAAGTCAGAGTCGGTAAAGAGTACCATGATGCCGATTCATCAAACTCGACATCTCAACTAACTTGAACCTTCTTTGTCCGGGGGTTATAACACTTATAACCCTTTTGCTCTTGAGCATAGGCGACTAGGATACATTTTTCCGATTTTGCATCCAGCTTCCTTCGCTTCTCATCCGGTACATGCACATATGCAATGCTACCGAAGATCTTAAGGTGTCTCAAATTTAGCTTCCGCCCGAAATACAGCTCGTGAGCTGACACCTTGTCACCGATCCGGTTCTGGATGTAGACAGTCGTTCGGACTACCTCCGCCCAGTAGAATTTGGGCATGCTCTTCTCCTCCAGCATTGCCCTTGCCGCATCGATAAGCGACCGGTTCTTCCTTTCAGCAACACCATTCTGTTGCGGTGTGTATCTGCAGCTGAACTCTCGCCGAATTCCCTTTTGCTGCAGATAACTGTTGAATTGGCCGGAAAAGTACTATTTTCCGCCAATCGACTGCAGGCATTTGATCTTCCTCTCCGATTCCCGTTCCACCATGCTTTGGAGACTCCGGAAACACTCGAAGACTTCACTCTTCCGCTCAATGAGGTTGATCCATGTGCAGGGAACTGAACGCTCCTTATGCGCAACACTCGGCCACAACCGAGCTTAGAATCATACACAGAAAAACGGGAAATAAAAACACGACACGAAGAAGAAACGAGTGCACAAAATGTTTACATGGAAAGCCCAAAGAGGGAAAAACCACGGCAGCCCACAGGCTGCAAACTATCACTATGCTATGATGTACAACATTGAGTTCACGGAGGCAACGACCTTGTGCTCACGATCCTCGCCATAGGCGGCGGTTACAATAGAGGCAACAACCTCTTTCTCTCTCTCTCTCTCTGTACACAGTTACGCGCTCTATCTATTTTTGTACCAACAAGAAAATGACAACAACAACAGTAACTATAAGTTTGCCCTAAGTCATATTTATACTAATATGACTTTTCGGCTATTTACAAATATAGCCTCGATGGACTCTCAGAAACATATTTACGAATATGTCTCTTCATCCGGTGAGCATTCCTCACTGGGTTTGCACCATCCGGCTCTCCGTAGCCGGGTACTCCTCATCCGGTTCTCACCGGGCCTGCACCATCCGACTCTCCGTAGCCGGGTACTACTGTTCTTCTCCCTTCCCATCCGGAGGGACCTGTCTCCCAACACCATATGTGTCGCGTATAGTCGTCGATGAAGGAGACGAAATATCGACTCCCGCCAAGACTAGCATTCTGTGCCGGTCCCCACACATCCGAATGGATAAGGTTGAGCTTGTTACGGCTCCGGTTACGTTCGGTGGGGAATGGAAGCCGGTGTTGCTTCCCCAGTTGGCAGGCTTCACATACTTGGGCCTTCTGGCCGCTAAACTTCGGCAAACCGAAAACAACTTGTTTCGTTTGCAAGTCTTGAAGCCTCCAGTTATTGACGTGGCCTATCCGCTTGTGCCACAGGTCGATGTCTAATTCAACCTTCTGTCCTTTTGCAAACAGAGCGGTGCCGACGTCATTGGTGTCGAGGATAAACATCCTCCCGTCTCTGCGCCCTTGCGCAATAATCCGGCCCTCTTCCTCGATGAAGCACCCAAGATGCGTAAACCGCACCTGCATCCCCTGGTTGACGATCTGTCCTACCGACACCAAGTTCTTCGTGATTGTCGGAACATGTAATACGTTCATCAGCTTCCCCTTCTGTCCGACGTGGCTCAAAGGGACTTCTCCGACATGCACGATTGGGTGTGGAGTGTCGTCTCCGGTTTCAACTACTCCTGGTTGATCCGGTTTTTCCAAAAAGGAGAACCACTCTTTGTTGTTCGTCATGTAGTTCGACGCACCGAAATCAACATACCACACTTCCTCCAATTTGGAAGTGGTCTTCTTCATCGAGTTTGCCTTGTGCTTCATCACCAAGGCTGGCCCGTTACCGTTCTTGGATCCTCCCAATCCCTTCACGTAGTGCGAGCTTTGTCGGCCATCCTTGCCGGCCTTGCCGAATCCGGATTTGTCCGAATCAGCTCGTTTTCTCCAACACTCGCTCTCTCTGTGGCCCTTTTTGCCACAGTACCAGCATTCCATTGCTGACTTCTCTTGCCGGCCTCCGACACCGCCTTGACTCCCCCTGCCTGTGGAAGTCCCGGAACTGTTGTCGGCACGTTCTCTGTGCCTTCGTTCTTGCTCTTGCTGGCCGCCTCCATTGCGTGCAGACCTGCCTCATCCACCACGCGCATGGAACCGATCCGCCTTTGTGTACAACATCTAGCTGTCAGTGGGTGCGTTAGTTGACGCCACCGTTCGGAACGCTCTGAACTTAGACGCCAGACCCCCATGACAGACCTGTACCATCTCGTCTTCCTCTACAGTAACGTTGATAGAGGCAAGCGAGTCACAGATCTCTTTGATCCGGGTCGTTTAATTTGCCACCGACATGTCCTTCTGTTGGACATTGCTCAACTCCTGTTGGAGTTGCAACTTCCGGGCTGTTGTGCTCGCGGCGAACACCTTCTTTAGGTTCCCCCAAGACTCCTTCGGCATCTTGGCGTCTCGGATGTGGCTCAGCAGCTAGTCTCCGACATTGGACGCGAAGCAGTACATCACTCTGCTTGCCGATTGTTCCCACACTGGGAAGTCCTTATGTGCCGCATCAGGTGCTGTTTCGTTGGCTCCTTCGACGAAACTCCAGTAGCCATGCCCAAGTAGGTACTAGTGCATCTTATACGACCAAGATGCATAGTTGGATTTGTCGAGTTTCTCCACAGGGAGCGAGCTAGCCATCCCTCTATCCATTACTTCTCTGTTTGCTGTTTTACGACCTGTTAGGGTATGTTATCAAGTGTTTGTTGGTTGCAAAGGATCTCAACCCTCGCACTCTGATACCATGTAAATGATTACTTGCGGAAGCGTTAGAGAACAGAGAAAGCAGGGAATACACAGAGTACGCGGGAGAGACAAAGAGAGCAGAACCTCAAAGCTATATTCAAAAATATATAAAAACACTCTGTACTTACAACTATGCTTAGTAGCATTATTTATATAAGTCCTCGTGGGATTGACAGAAGTACCGCATACTTCAATGCTCACACGAGCATCTGACACTTACTACGAGAATATAATTGCCTAGTAGTATACACTAGTACTAGGCTTCTGGTTACTGATTGGATTCGGCAAACCGGCTCCCCAACTCACCAGCTTTGTTGCTTGCCGGCTTGGTTGCTCACAGCTTACCGATCTGTCTCGCTTGCCGGCTCTAGCTTATTCAGCCGATCCGGCTCCAGTTGAGCTTGCCGCTCAACACGGATATTGCGGCAAAGTCGGCCACCGCGAAGAAGAGTGCCGAAAGAAGATGTGTGAGCCGGCTTCCACTAGTCAACAACTCACCAATTACGCCGCCGACTCCAAGTACGACGACTACTGTGGAGTATTCGTAATGAGACATAGAGCGAATTCTATGTCAACATCTACTTCTACTAGTGCCTCCAGTCTGGAAGACGTATGGTTCATCTATTCCGGTGACTCAAACCATAGGACGTCGCATCAAGAATGGTTCCCAGAACTTCGAGAGCCGGACCGACCCGGCTATGTCGAAACCAGAGACGAAACTACGCATCCGATTCGACACATCGGCAATGTTCCATTCGGAAAAGAAGGTAAGCAAAATTACATTAAAAATGTCTTGCATGTACCGACCATTATGAAGAATTTGGTCTCCGTCGGCCAAATTGTTGAGCAAGGGATGTAAGTACAATTTAATCAAGGCAGTTGCTTCATCGAAAAAGAGGGCCGACTCATCGCGCGCGGATGAAGAGAGGGCCAAATGTTCATTCTAGACACGCACGAGAGGAAATCGGCCATGTTCGCAAAAGGCATGAAAGCTGAGTCCAACATAGAGTTATGGCACAAGTGGATTGGCCATATCAACCTTCAAAAGCTCAAGGCGATGCAATCGAAAGGAGTCGTCATCGGACTCCCGACCTTTAAAGAGAGAGAGATTGAAGGCGTATGTGCGGCTTGCCAATTCGGCAAGCAACATCGGCATCCATTTCCGAAGGAGAGGAATGTAAGCAAAGGCGTACTCGACGTAATTTATTCCGATGTATGGGAACTGGCTCAAACGGCGACATTCTGCGGATGCCGATACTACGTGACCTTTATCGACGACTTCTCTAGGCACACTTGGATCTACCAAATGTGGCAAAAGTGCGAAGTGTTCGGACACTTCCAAAAATTCAAGAGTGGAGTCGAAAAAGCCATGAATCGACACGTATGGTGCCTTCGATCGGATAGAGGCAAAGACTATTTCTCGGATAATCTTACGGCGTATCTTTGAAAAGAAGGGATTCCGATGAGAATTTTCGTGTCAATATACACCACAACAGAACGAAGTGGCACGGGCTATGCTTAACAAAAAGCACAACTAGCACGACTGTCAAACTCATGAATCGATGTACGACATCCGGCGTGCATGAACTCACGCCGCATGAGAAGCCGGATCTATCACATGTTCGGATATTCAGCTCCATTGCGTATGTGCACATCCCCGACGAAAAACGACAAAAGCTCGACCCGAAGTCGAAGAAATGTATCCTCATAGGATACGCACTGGAGCAAAATGGGTACAAGTGCTATAACCCCTCAACTCGAAAATCTCGAGCAAGTCGAGACGTCGTTTTTGACGAGTCCGTATCTTGGTACGCAATAGAGACAACTTCGACTTCAATTCTACTCGACCCAGATTCCGCCGAAATAGAGATAGAAGCCAAAGTTTGGCTCACGCGCATGTTCAAAGAAAGCCCAATTACGTCAAGGCTTAGTGCGCCACAAGAGCCGCCGAGCGATCAAAGCACATCTTGGCCGAGTTCGAAGCTGGACAAAGGCAAGGCGAAAATGCCGAAGTATGAAGACAATCACTTCGATGGCAACGAATCGACTCACTCCCTCGATAGTGAGTTCGAAGGCCTTGAGATCCGGACAAATGGAGTGGAGAAAGTCGTAGTATTCGCAAAGGAGAAGCTCCGCCGATCCACCCGTGAAAAGAACCCGGTAATCCGATTCGGCTACAACGATTATATGGCGTACCATTACGCCTTTATGATGAAAGTAGTGACAGTACGGGAGCCGGAAACGTTTTCCGAAGCCGCGACGGACCCCAGTTGGGTTGAAGCGATGAATGTGCAAGCACTCTCCAAGAAGACATGGGATCTCGTTCCCCACTCACCGCACAAGAAGGCAATTGGCTGTAGATGGATCTATAAGGTGAATTATAATGCCGACGGCTCCGTAAACCATTACAAAGCTCGACTCGTAGCGAAAGGATACGCACAAACACATGGAGTCGACTATGAATAGACCTTTGCCCCGGTGGCAAAGATGACGACGGTGTGGATTGTAATTGCACTCGCAACGGCGAAAAGGTGGCACCTCTGTTACGAAGGCGCTATGGCTCTTCTGTGTGCATAGTAGATCGTGATGTGCTGGATCGTTTAGTGCTCAAGACAGAAAGGAAGGGGAAGGAGACTTACCTCTGTGTAGCAAACCAAAAGCTTCTATTCCATTACATGCAGAGCTCAACTCGCTCTCGTCTATTTTCTGTTTTTTGTATTTCTTCTCTCTTACAACTACTCTCACTCTTACTCACTTTCCTACTTTCTTTTTTACCTAAGTACATAAGTGACTTATATATGTAGCTGTAAAAACGAATAGCACACAGACACAATAGAAAACCGAACACAAAAAACGCAGGTTTAATGGAGAGTTTGACAGTACATGGGAGAGACAGAGAAAGAGCAGAACAACATAAACCTATGTAAAACAATAATAGTTCTCTGTACATAAAACGTGCTCAACAACACTACTTATACAAGTCCTAAGAGGACTGACAGAAGTGCGGTGTACTTCAATGCTTACACAAGCGTCTAACACTAACTACAAGACATTAACTACCTAGTAGCCTCGGCTGCTACTAGGCTTCCGGTTATTGATGGATCCGGCTAATTGCCTCCCGAACTCACCGGCTCACTTGCTCACCGGCTCACCGATCCGGCTCATCCTCCCGAATGTTGATCTGGCTCAGGCTTATTCAGCCGATCCGGATCCGGTTCAGCTTGCCGCTCAACACTTCCCCTCAAGCTCAACTTGAGGTCGGATCGTAGTGTCAGTCTCCATGGTTGCCGATCCTTCCACCCAGCTCCTTCTAGCGTCACTCCGCCTCACTCGTGCTCCTCGTCTGGTCCGGTCTCGTTTGCCGCGACCCCTTTGGTTCTGCGTGCCTCGACCTCATCGGTCGGCTTGTCTGCTCCACAGGCCCAATTCAGCTCCCTCGCTACTGTGACTTCGGCGCTTGCCAATTCGCCGATTCCTTCATGTTGGCGTCGACTTTCGCTGCCTTCTCGTCCTCTTGGCCTTGAAATGATCTGGTTCTTCCGAATCCGTCCGTTGAACCGAATCGACTGTCTCCGATTTGTTCCAGCTCTCGTCCGAATCGGTCGCTCCCGATTCATTTTCCGGTTCCAGGCCCTTCACCACATCGGACCATGTCCCGCCACTACCACTTGTTCCGACTTGTTCAGATGTGTCAACTTCCTTTGTTGACTCGGCTCCTTTCTTCTTCTTGTCTCTCCCCTAGTCGATTCTTCCCTTACTGGCACAATCAACAATCTCTTTGCCTTTGCCCATTCTGGTGTCTTTGCTCATTCTCCCCCTCAACTGTGGCACGTCGAGATGCTGAACACCAAGCATTTTGGTGAAGTGCTGCAACTTGTCCGATCCGAGTGGTTTGGTGAAGATGTCGGCAACTTGCTGATCCGTATGAACATACCGAAGTTCGACTTCACCGCTCAGGACACGCTCATGCACGAAGTGGTAGTGCACTTCTATGTTCTTTATGCGAGCATGGAATACGGGGTTCTTGGCGAGCTGCATGATGCTTATGTTGTCATAGTAGATCAGGATTGGGGTCGGCACCTCGATCCGCAGGTCTTGCAGCAATCGCTGAAGCCATATGGCTTCACAGGTGGCAGCGGTAGCACCCCAGTATTCAACCTCAGTGCTCGAAAGGGCCACTGTTGGCTGCTTTTTGCTGCTCCATGCAATAACCTCGCTACTAAGGGAAAACATATAGCCGGAGGTGGATCGGCGATCCGATGCATCGCCAGCTCAGTCGGCATTGGTGTAGCCGATGAGCTCTTCAGTTATACCATGCCAGTATAACAATCCCCATTCCTTCGTGCCACAAAATTCGATGTGTGCACAGAAGGTGCTCCACGGTTGGCTTCTGCATATATTGGTTGATCACGCCGACTGGATAACTGATGTCGGGTCGGGTGACTATCAAATATATAAGGCTTCCGATGATTTGTCGGAACCCTTTATCATCACAGACCGGTCCGGAGTTGGGACGGAGCTTCTGGTTCCGGTCAAGGGGTGTAGAGATAGGTTGGCATTCCGTCATGCCGAACTTGTACAACATATTCAACACATAGTGTCTCAGTGAGAGCAATATGTCGTCGGGGGTGCGAATCACCTCGATCCCAAGGAAATATTGAAGGTCCCCCAGGTCCTTCATCTAAAATGTGTCCGACAATTGGGACTTGACTCAGCTGATTTCATCGAGTCTGGGTCTGGTAATGACTACATCATCAACAAGATGGAAACCGAACCGTCCAGACCTTGCCGGATGAACAACTAAGAGTCGGACTTGGAGGCCACAAACCCCATCTTCCGCAACCGGTGCGTGATCTTCGCATTCCAAGCTCGGGGGGTTTGCTTCAGGCCATAAAGTCACTTCTTCAGTCGGCATACTACTGACTTGTTCATCTCCGACTGGAAACCGGGGGCTTGGGTCATAAAGACGTCTTCTTCAAGATCGCCTTGAAGAAATGCATTCTTCACGTCCATCTGGTGAAGATGCCATCCCCCATGTACTGGTTAACCGAACCATCGGCGTTGTACTTTACCTTGTACACCCACTTACATCCGATCGGTTTACAGTGTTGGGGAGGGTCAACTAGGTCCCATGTGTCGTTGGCATTAAGTGCTTGCATTTCTTCCTCCATAGCGGCACGCCAATTTCCGTCCCTTGCCGCTTCTGGGTAGCTCTCCGGTTCACACACTTTCGCCACCTTGGTCATGTACACATAGTGATGCGCCATGAACTCATTGTACCCGTACCGCTTCACGGGGTTCTTCTAGAGGGAAGACCGGCGTAACTTATCATTACCCGGTTTGAGGCCCTTCTTGGCCGGTTCGGATTTTGTTCCCGAAGATCCGCCTTCGTCCTTACCGGAGTCGGATTCACTCCGATCCGACTCAACGTTGCCAGTTTCGTATTCCGACATTTTCTTCTTCCCCTTCTCTTTGCGCGTGAACCGTCTCCTTGGTTCCTTGCGCGGGGAGAGCACGACAGAGTCTCCATTACTCGCCGGTTCCTTATCCGACTGGTCATCCCGACTCAGCCACTCATTCGGTCCACTTAACCAAAATGAGATCGGACTCTCTTCTAGAGTGCCGAGGTCTTCATCTTCTATCTATACCGGTTCAGGTTCACTAGCCTCATCCTCCGGTATCGGGTCGGGGTCGAAAGTCGGAGCCGATAAGCCATACCATGATGTCGTCTCATCAAACTTAACATCCTGGCTAACTCGGACCTGCTTCATCCGGGTGTTATAACACTTATACCCCTTTTGCTCATGCGAGTAACCGACCAGGATGCATTTCTCCGACTTTGCATCCAACTTCCTCCGCTTCTCATTCGGCACATGCACATATGCAATGCTACCGAATATTCGAAGGTGTCTCAAATTCGGCATGTGCCCGAAATATAGCTCATGCGCAGACACCTTGTCACCGATCCGGTTTTGGATATAGATAGCATATTCAAGACGTAATGTCGTTGTGAGAGCAATATGTCGCCCAGGGTTCGGATCACCTCGATCCCAAGGAAATAGTGAAGGTCACCTAGGTCCTTCATCTCAAATGCCTCTGACAGCTGGGACTTGACTTGGCCGATTTCATCGAGTCCAAGTCCAGTGATGACTACATACAACAAGATGAAAACCGGACCATCTGGACCTTGCCAGATGAACAACGAAGAGTCGGACTTGGAGGCCGCAAACCCCATCTTATGCAACTGATGCGTGATCTTCGCATTCTAAGCTCGGGGGGCTTGCTTCATGCCATAAAGTGACTTCTTCAACCGGCATACTGCTGACTTGTTCATCTTTGACTGGAAATCGGGGGTTGGATCAGAAAGACCTCTTCTTCAAGATCGCCTTAAAGAAATGCATTCTTCACGTCCATCTGGTGAAGATGCCACCCCCTTGCCGCAGCAACCGCCAGCACCACATGAACCGTCGTCATCTTCGCTACCGGAGCTAAGGTCTCATCGTAGTCGATTCCATGGGTCTGTGCGTATCCCTTCGCCACTAACCGGGCTTTGTACCAGTTAACCGAACCTTCCACATTGTACTTTACCTTGTACACCCATTTACATCCGATCGGTTTACAATGTCGGGGAGGGTCAACTAGGTCCCATGTGTCGATGGCATCAAGTGCCCACATTTCTTCCTCCATAGCGGCACGCCAATTTGCGTCCCTTGCCGCTTCTGCATAGCTCTCCGGCTCACGCACTTCTGCCACGTTGGTCATGTACGCATAGTGATGCGCCATGTACTCATTGTACCCGTACCGCTTCACGGGGTTCTTCTGGCGGGAAGACTGGGGTAACTTATCGTTACCCGGTTTGAGGCCCTCTTGGCCGGTTCAGACTTCATTCTTGAAGATCCACCTTCATCCTTTCCGGAGTCTGATTCGCTCCGATCCGTGTCACCATTGCCGTTTTTGTATTCCAGCATCTTCTTCTTCCCCTTCTCTTTGCGCGTGAACCGTCTCCTCGGTTCCTTGCGCGGGGAGAGCACGACAGAGTCTCCACTACTCGCTGGTTCCTCATTCAACTGGTCATCCCGACTCAGCCGCTCATTCAGTTCACTTAGCCGGAATGAGATCGGACTCTCTTCTTGAGTGCCGTAGTCTTCATCTTCTACTTTGACCTCCTCGGGCTCACTAGCCTCATCCTCCGGTATCGGGTTGGGGTTGGAAGTCGGAGCCGGTAAGGCATACCATGATGTTGTCTCATCAAACACAACATCCTGACTAACTCGGACTTGCTTCGTTCGAGGGTTATATCACTTATACACCTTTTTCTCATGCAAGTAACCGACCAGGATGCACTTCTCCGACTTTGCATCCAACTTCCTCCGCTTCTCATCCGGCACATGCACATATGCAATGCTACCGAATATTCGAAGGTGTCTCAAATTCGGCTTGCGCCCGAAATACAACTAATGCGCGAACACCTTGTGACTGATCCGGTTTTGGATATAGACTGCCGTCCGGACCGCCTCAGCCCAGTAGAAATGGGCCATGCTCTTCTCCTCTAGCATTGCCCTTGCTGCATCGACAATCGACATGTTCTTCCTTTCGGCCACACCGTTTTGCTCCGGTGTGTATCTGCAATTGAACTCTCTCCGAATTCCTTTTTGCTGCAGATAACTGTTGAATTGGCCGGAAAAATATTCTTTTCTGCCATCCGACCACAGGCACTTGATCTTCCTCTCCGTTTCCCGTTCAACCAAGCTTTGCAGGTTCCGGAAACACTCAAAGACTTCGCTCTTCCGCTCAATGAGGTAGATCCATGTGTGCCGGCTATAGTCGTCAATGAAGGAGACGAAGTATCAACTCCCGCCAAGACTAACGTTCTGTGTCGGTCCCCATACATCTGAATGGATTAAATCGAGCTTGTTATGGCTCCGGTTTCGATCGGTGGGGAATGAAAGCCGATGTTGCTTCCTGAGTTGGCAGGCTTCACAAATTTCAGCCTTCCGGCCGCTAAATTTCGGCAAACCAAAAACGACTTGTTTCATTTGCAGGTCTTGAAGCCTCAAGTAATTGACGTGGCCGATCCGCTTGTGCCACATGTCGATGTTCGATTCGACCTTCTGTCCTTTGGCGAACAAAGCGGTGCTGACGTCATTGTTGTCGAGGATAAACATCCTCCCGTCTCTGCACCCTTGCGCAATGATTTGGCCCTCTTCCTCGATGAAGCACCCGAGGTGCGTAAACCGCACCTGCATTCCTTGGTCGACAATTTGTCCAACCGACACCAGGTTCTTTGTGATGGTCGGAACGTGTAATACATTCATCAGCTTCCCCCTCTACCCGACGTGGGTCAAAGGGACTTCTCCGATATGCACGATTGGGTGTGGAGTGTCGTCTCCGGTTTCGACAACTCCTGGTTGTTCCAGTTTCTCCAAGAAGGAGAACCACTCTCTGTGGCTCGTCATGTGATTCGATGCACCGGAATCAATGTACCACACTTTCTCTGATTTGGAAGTGGTCTTCTTCATCGAGTTAGCCATGTGTTTCATCACCAAGGCTGGCCCTTTACCAGCTTACCCAGTTTTGGATCCTCCCGATCCTTTAGTGTAGTGCGAGTATTGCCGGTTCTCTCTGCTGGCCTTGCTGGATCCGAATCTGTCCGAATCGGAGCGCTTCTTCCAGCACTTGCTTTCTCTGTGGCCCTTTTTACCACAATACCAGCATTCCATGTCGGCCTTTTCTTGCCGACCTCCGGCACCGCCTTGACTCCCCTTGCTTGTGGAGGGTTCGGAACTGTTGTTGGCACGTTCTTTGTGCCTTCAGTCCTGCTCTTGACGACCGCTACCATTGCAAGCCCATGCCCATGGGGCCAATCCGCCTCCGTGTACAACATCCGGTTGTTGGTGGGTGCACTTGTTGATGCACCAACGTGGTTCTCCTCTACAAGGAGCATCGACTGTAAGTCGAAAAATGATGACGTATTCTCCCTTGTACACACATCAATTCGAAACGCTCCGAACTTTGACGCTAGGCCCCCAAGACAGATCTGCACCATCTCATCTTCCTCCACAGTGATGTTGATAGAGGCAAGTGAGTCACAGATCTCTTTGATTCGGGCCGTGTAATCAGCTACTGACATGTCCTTCTGTCGGACATTGCTCAACTCTTGTCGAAGTTGCAGCTTCCAGGCCGTAGTGCTTGCCGCGAAAACCTTCTTCAGGTTTCCCCAAGCTTCTTTTGGTGTCTTGGCATCTCGGACATGGCTCAACAGCTGGTCTCCGACACTGGACGCAAAGCAATACATCACTCTGCTTGTCGCTTGTTCCCACACTGGGAAGTCCTTGTGTGCCGCATCAGGTGCTATGTCGTTAGCTCCGTCGACATAGCTCCAATAACCATGCCCAAGCAGGTATTGGTGCATCTTGTAAGACCAAGATGCGTAGTTGGATCTGTCGAGCTTCTCCACTGGGGGCGAGCTAGCCATTCCTCTGTCCATTTTGTTTTTCCTGTTCTTTACGAAGGTTAGGTTTTCTTCTTGAGCTAAGGTCGGTTGCAGAGGTTCTCAACCCTCGCGCTCTGATACCATGTAAAAACGAATAGCGCACGGAAGCAATAGAAAACCGAACATAGAAACGCAGGTTTAATGGAGAGCTTGACAGTATGCGGGAGAGACAGAGAAAGAGCAGAACAACATAAACCTATATAAAACAATAATAGTTCTCTGTACATAAAACGTGCTCAACAACACTACTTATACAAGTCCTAAGAGAACTGACAAAAGTACGGTGTACTTCAATGCTCACACGAGCGTCTAACACTAACTACGAGACATTAACTACCTAGTAGCCTAAGCTGCTACTAGGCTTCCGGTTACTGATGGATCCCGCTAACTGGCTCCCCAGCTCACTGGCTCATCCTTCCAAATGCCGATCCAGCTCAGGCTTATTCAGCCGATCCAGATCCGGTTGAGCTTGCTGCTCAACAGCAGCTAATTAGCTGCCAGTAGTTAATTAGCTGTCTATAGCTAAATAGCTGTCAGTGGCTAATTAGTTGTCTATAGCTAAATAGCTGTCAGTAGATAATTAGTTGTCTATAGCTAAATAGTTGTCAGTAGCTAAATAGATGTTTCACCTTTATGTCCACTAGTAGCTAATTAGCTAATAGCTACTATAGCTTATTTCTCAATAAGCATCACATACCTTTGTTGAGCTTGCTTCTCAACACTCCCCCTCAAGCTCAACTTATCCTTTCTTGGGATCATCTTCAATCTTCTTTTCTTCATGCTTTTCAGCTACCATGCCAATGGTTATAACTCCATCATGTCTCTAAACTGTGTATGTTTTTCCATGCTCAATCCCTTCGTAAGAATATCAGCCACTTGCTAATTTGTACTTACACACAACAGATCCACTTCTCCATCAATCACTTTTTCCCTAACAAAGTGATAATGCACTTCAATGTGCTTTGTTCTTGCATGGAACACTGGGTTTTTTGCCAGCTGAATGCTGCTCATATTGTCACACCAAATTGTGACTACACCATCTATATATTCTCACAAATCAACAAGCAGTCTTCTGATCCATACCTCTTCACAGGTGGCTATTGCAGCTCCTCTATATTCAGCTTCAGTACTTGATAGTGCAAAAGTAGTTTGTTTCTTGCTACTCCATGAAATAGCGGCAGTTCCCAATGTAAACATATATCCACTTGTGGATCTTCTGTCAGTTTGGCTTCCAGCCCAATCAACATCTGTATATCCTTCCAGCTTTATGTCCAAATCAGCCCTGTAAAACAGTCCATAATTTTTAGTAGCTTTTACATACCTCATCTTCTTATGTAGTCCAAATGTGGCTTTGTTGGCTGTTGCATAAACTAGCTGACTAATCCAACAACATAACTCAGATCATGTCTTGTTATAGTCAAATATATGAGGCTGCCCACCATAGACCTGTACATGATTACATCTTTTATTTTGGCTCCCAAATGAGCCCTCAATTTGCAGTTCTTATCTAGTGGTAAACCAATAGGTTTGCATCCAAGCATACCATACTTCTTCAACATAGTTGTTGCATACTGTTTTTGCAACATATATATACCACTTTCAAATCTAATCATCTCAATGCCAAGAAAGTATCTCAGCTCTCCCAAATCCTTCATATGAAATTGCATTTCAAGATTTTTTTTCAGCTTGCTTATTTCATCCATAGAATCACCTCTGATGATTAAATCATCGACATAAATCAAAATCACGACAATGCAATCATTTATCCTTTTTACGTATAATGATGGATCAACCTTTGACATTTTTAAGACAATTTTTTTCAGAGATTCTGAAAGTTCTTTATGCCATGCCTTTGGTGCTTGTTTCAATCCATAGAGAGCCTTTTTCGGCTTACAAACATATTCTAGATGCTTCTTATCTTCAAAACCTGGTGGTTGACGCATGTATACTTCCTCTTCCAAGTTACCATGTAAAAAAGCATTTTTTATATCCATATGGTGCAGAACCCATCTTTTGGTTGCACTCACATCAAGTACTGTTCTCAAGGCTGCCATCTTTATAATCAGTGCAAATGTTTCATCATAATCAATTCCTTGCATCTGCGCATATCCCTTTGCCATAAGTCTTGCTTTATGTCTACTAACATTTCCATTGGAATCATGTTTTGTCTTGTAGACCCATTTGCAACCTAGAACATTTTTTTCTTTCGGTAACTTTACCAAATCCCATGTTCTGTTTTCAGCCAATGCATCTATTTCTTCTTGCATTGCATTCACCCATTTCTTATTAGATTTTGCTTCATCAAAACTATTTGGATCAGGGATTTGTACCACTTTAGATATGTATGCGTAATGCATAGCCATATATGTGTCATAGCCAAATCTTTCAACAATCTTTTTCTCTCTATTTGATCTTCTCAATTTCTGATTTGCATCCTTCATTGCTTTTTCCATACTAGGGATTTTCAGGGATCTTATACCAAGCTCATCATCCAATGATGTATCTGAATCTACATCTTCCATGTTTCTAGATCCATCATCAAGCATTTCATATTCTGGCATCTTTTGTTTTCCCTTTTTATCATCATATTTTTTGTGTCTTGCATTTTTTCCACTCCATGCATTAGATTCAGATTTACTACCTGAGCTTCCAGATGGTCCAGTACATTCCATTGATGTGGAACTTTGTTGTCCAACATTGTTTCCATCTCTGTGGTCATCTCTTACATTTTCAGATTTTTGTCTGTCTTCATTTTCACAGTTTTCATCAGTTTCTACATTCTCATTTGGGTTGTACCAGTTGCTCAACTCATCAAATATTACATCCCAACTTACCACAATCTTTTTTGTCACAGGGCTATAGCATCTATACCCTTTTTGCTCCTCTGAATATCCAACAAGAACACATTTTTTAGCTTTTAGATCAAGCTTACTTCTTACTTCAGCAAGTACATGAACATAGGCAAGGCATCCAAACACTTTTAAGTGTCCTAAACTAGGTTTCCTTTCATAGAAACATTCTTCAGGAGTTACTTCATGTACTGCAGATGTTATACATCTATTTAGAATATAATTTGTTGTGTTTACAACTTCTGCCTAGTAATACAATGACATATTTTTTTCTGTCATTAAAGCCCTTGCTATGTTCACCAAAGTTTTGTTTTTCCTCTCAGCAACTCCATTTTGTTGTGGAGTATATCTACATGTAAACTGTCTCCTTATTCCTTGATTGCATAGAAAATCAGAAAATTCATTTGAGAAGTACTCTCCTCCTCCATCAGATCTTAGGCATTTTATTCTAGTTCCAGCCTACTTTTCCACCATGCATTTAAACTTACGAAAGCAATCAAATACTTCACTTTTTTCTTTCATGAAGTAAACCCATGTTTTCCTTGAGCAATCATCAATAAATGTTACATAAAACTTACATCCACTAATTGATGCATTTTTTGTTGGTCCCCATACATCTATATGTACCAAATCCAACAAATTTTTGCTTACATGTCTTTCATGAGGGAAAGGCAACCTATTTTACTTTCCATATTGACATGCTTCACATATTTTGCTCATCTCACTGTCTTTTAACTTAGGCAGTCCAACCTTTTCCTCAACATATTTTTCAATGTTTGCATACTTATGTGACCGATTCTTTTATGCCACATTTCCACATCTGAGATTACACTCATTCCTTCTGTAAACATGGTTGTAATCTTTTTAGGCATATCCACATCTAACACAAACATTCTTCCTTGATGTTTTCCTTTTGCAATAAGCTTTCCCTGTTTCTCTATAAAGCATCCACTTTGCTTAAACTTAATTTGCATTCCTTGCTCTACTATCTGTCCAATAGAAATAAGATTTTTTGCAAGGTTAGGC
This sequence comes from Azolla caroliniana, assembly GCF_043228905.1. Taxonomy (NCBI): domain Eukaryota; kingdom Viridiplantae; phylum Streptophyta; class Polypodiopsida; order Salviniales; family Salviniaceae; genus Azolla; species Azolla caroliniana. The sequence goes on from NW_028230436.1 coordinate 13,014,945, forward strand.
ACATGCATAACATTTAGCATATACTTCGTTTTTCCTTTTTCTTCCCACAATGGGATATCTCCAACATGCTCTATTTGGTGAGTAGTATTATCACTTGTCTGTACATAACCAGGAATCTCTGGTTCTCTTTGACTTTCAAACCAGTTTGCATGTCTTGTCATATGATTAGATGCCCCAGAATCTACATACCACATAAACTCTTCATTGCATCTCTATGAACATCCAATCACTGCTGTTGTTTCATGTTGCACCACAAATGCACCATCTTTATCACAGTCTTCACAAGTTGAGGCATAATTATTTTGCTATCTCTTCCCTCTTTTTTCATCATTTTGCTTGTTATAGCATTCAACCTGTGTATGGCCTGGTTTTCCACAATACCAATGGCCATCATCATTCAAATAAGTTTGCTTACCTCTACCTCTGATGTTGTTTCTTCCACCTACAGCCTGTTGTCCTCTTCCTTGATAATTGTTGTTGGTTCTAGCTAAACCAAATCTTCCGTGGCCTCTTCCTCGGCCTCTTCTAGCACTATCGTAGAGGGCTCGCCCCTCAGTCTTAGAGTTTCCTTTGTTTACATCATCCATCTGATTTCTTTCTTCCACTACAAGCATTGAAACCAGATTTGGAAAACTTGGGATGCTATCCCTTGTGAGAATAGATGTTTTGAAGCTTTTATACTTAGGTCCTAAGCCCCTTAAGCATATTTCCACCTTATCATCATCTTCTACCTTCACATTGATAGAAGCAAGTGATTCACATATGCTCTTTATTTTCAGAGCATACTCATTCACTGACATCTTACCTTTTTCCAAGGTATTTAGCTCAGTCTTCAACTGAAGCTTTCTAGCCTTTGTGTTCACTGCAAACAGTTTTACTAAACTGTCCCAAGCTTCTTTTGGAAGCATAGCATCATGTATGTGTCCAAGCATCGAATCTGAGATGCTAAGTGAGAGCCAATGCAATACCTTTCTTGCCCCTTGATTCCATTCCTTAAAGGCTTTAATTTATGCAGTAGTTGCATTTTCTTCAGGGATCTCTAGAGCCTCTTCTAGGTCTCCTTCAATATAATCCCAGTATCCTTTTCCCATCAGGAAATTTGTCATTCTGAATTTCCACGCAGGGAAATTATTTTTGTCCAATTTTTCTGTGACTATTTGGCTTCCATTCTCAGCAACCATTCTCTCTTTCAATTAGGGTTAACTTCACAGACAACTCTCTCCCTGATTCAGATCAGCAAACAGAGAAACAACATTTCCCAGATATGTACTTTTCTAATCTTCTTTATGAGCAACTCTGCTTTGATACCATGTTACGAAGGCGCTACGGCTCTTCTGTGTGCACAGCAGATCGTGATGTGATGGATCATTTAGTGCTCAAGACAGAAAGGAAGGGGAAGGAGACTTACCTCTGTGTAGCAAACCAAAAGCTTCTATTCCATTACACGCAGAGCTCAACTCGCTCTCATCTGTTTTCTGTTTTCTGTATTTCTTCTCTCTTACAACTACTCTCACTCTTACTCACTTTCCTACTTACTTTTTTACCTAAGTACATAAGTGACTTATATATGTAGCTAATTAGTTACCAATAGCTAATTAGCTATCTGTAGCTAAATAGTTGTCAGTAGCCAAATAGTTGTTTCACCTTTATGTCCACTAGTAGCTAATTAGCTAATAACTACTATAGCTTATTTCTCAATAAGCATCACATACCTTTGTTGAGCTTGCTTCTCAACAATCTCCACCAGATAGACGTCAAGAACACTTTCCTCCAAGGTGAATTAGAAGAGGAGGTGTACATGGTACAACCTCCCGGCTTCGAATCGTGCATTCATCCGAAAGCCGTGTGCCGACTCAAGAAGCCACTCTATGGCCTCAAGCAAGCACCGCGTGCTTGACATTCGAAGATTACGCAATATCTTCATCAAATCGGCTTTCGAATGTTGAAATCCGATAATTCCCTCTACGTACGACATGACTCTTGAAGCTTAATTGTCATCATCCTATACGTGGATGATCTGGTCATTTGAGGTGAAAGTCTAGTCGACATCAACAAGGTCAAGTCCCTCCTCAAGATGACGGACATAAAGGATCTCCATTACTTCCTGGGCATCGAAGTAATTCGGATTCCGACCGGCATTATGATATCTCAATGGCACAACATCCTCAACTTGTTATACAAGTTCAAGATGACTGAGTGCAAATCAATAGCTACGCCTCTCGATCGAAACCTCAAACTAGATGTTGACTCCAGCACAGACGAGTGCGAGCCAGCCCAGTATCAGCAACTGATCTTGAGCCTCATCTATCTCACGATCAGCTATCCAGTCGAACTCCTTAGCAATTTCATGCAAACTCCGCGAGATATCCATTTCGATTGCGTTAAGCGAGTATTACGATACGTGAGCGGCACAATGGATTACGGAGTTCTCTACGCATCGGCCACACCAATACGACTTGAAGGGTACACAGACGAGGACGAGGCAGGCTACAAAGCCAATCGACGATCGACCTCTGGATTTGTCTTCTCGCTTGGTAGCGGAGCAATATCTTGGAGTAGTAAGAAGTAGCCTACCGTCGCACTTTCGAGTACGGAGGCCGAATACAGGGGCGCAGCCATAGCTGCATGTGAAGTTGTATGGCTCAAGAGGATTTTGCAGGATCTAGGCATTCCCATCAAGGATCCGACTCCCATTCACTACGACAACATGAGCAGTATATATCTGGCTCAGAACCTGGTGTTCCATGCATGCACAAAGCATATCGAAGTGCACTATCACTTCATTCGAGAGCGTGTTTAGGCCGGAGATGTCGATCTTCTACACATCAACACGAATCTTCAGACAACCGACATCTTCACCAAGGCCCTAGGAGCCGACAAGCTTCAGCAATTCATGTCAAACCTTGGATTGAAGATCACTGACTTGCCAAGCTTGAGGGGGAGTACAAGGGAGAACCGGATACCGTCTGAACCGGGTACGAGCCAAAGTGGACACCGGAGATCGTCCGAAGCGAACATCAATCAAAAGGAACCGGCCCGAGTTGAGCTTGAGGGGGCATGTTGAGAATCAAGCTCAACATAGTGCAATGTGTGAACACACCTTTTGAGAATCCATGATTACTCAAAGGTCAGGAGTCACGCCACTACTCTCTACACATTAACTATGTGTCATAGAATCATATTCTATGACACAACTAATGAGTTACTTATTTCCCATGACTATGAGTCTTCACATTCCCCAAGAGAGAGAGTGGTTATTGTAAGTTAATGAAGAGAGAGGGTGACTCTATATAAAGCACCCTCCTCATACTTCATACTAAGTCGGTCATAACTCCTTATTATGCTACATTTTGTAATTCTAATTCTACTTGTGAAATATACACCTTCTTCTTGAGTATTCCTTTTTCTATCTATCTTGTGTTCTCTCATCTCTCCTCTAATTCCTCACACATACACATAACACACATCTCTTCCGCTACACAAGAATCATACCCAATTCTTTACAATAGCCTATGAGCGCTATCTAGAGATTAGCTGGACATGCGATTAGTGATCTTGATTAATATCTAATCACTCTTTGATCTTTCTTAATAGTCTATTCTATAACACGTTATCCGCACGATTAGCCTCTACCGTAGTAATTAATTATTCTCTTATAGAAATCTACCTTATTATTACCATTACCATGGCTTCTCAAACTCTACAAATAGAGAAATGTTTATTCCCAATTATATGACTTGGATGGTTCATGTCGAAGGCCATCTCACGGCGAAAGATCTCCTTCATACGATAAGTGATCATTTTAATGATGCTGAGAACTCAAATGCTAGGAAGAAGGGAGCAAAAGCGTTCATCTTCATCCTTCATCACCTTGATCTACGCCTTCAGAATCAATACTTCTCCATCAAGAATCCATCAACTCTTTGGAAGCAACTCAAAGCTCGTTTTGATCATCAACGAACTGTTCTCGGCCCCAACACTTTGCATCAATGGAATCAACTTCATTTTCAAGATTTCAAGACAATTGTTGAATATAATTCCTCACTATTTGGTATCGTTTCTAAACTTAAATTTTGTGGTCATGACAACCTTGTTAAAGACGCTAATCTAATCAATAAAACATTAACTACTTTTCATCCCTCAAATTTTAATCTTTCTGAACAATACCGTAAATTATCGTGATTGTAAAACCTATGTTGGACTTTTATCTACACTTCTTGTCGTTGAGTAACACCACCAAGTTCTCCTCAAGAACGACAAGCTTCATCTAGTTAGTCAACTTGCGGCTCCTCTACAACTCAAGGATTTGACGCATGTTGAGAGTAATTATTCTAGACGACAACATCATCATCAACATCCATATGCATAGAGTCAAGGAAGAGGAAGGTTAGGAATGTTAGAGTTATGATCTAACGTAAGCATATGATAAGGATAAAAGATATAAGAAATAAGAAAGGAGAGAGAGAAAGAAGGGTGTCGATCCACCTGACCACCCCCGAACGAAGGGATCAAGACGGACTCGAGCCTCGATCGGCATCCCATACCACTACTCGAGTCGTACCTGGTGCTGGAGCGCTCGCTACAAGAGTTGACCCACCACAAGAACAGAGTCTCGACGTAGTCCAAAGATCATCAAATGAGGGTAGCTAGAAATAAGAAAGGAGAGAGAGAAAGAAGGGTGTTGATCCACCTGGCCACCCCCGAACGAAGGGATCAAGACGGACTCGAGCCTCGATCGGCATCCCATACCACTGCTCGAGTCGTACCTGGTGCTGGAGCGCTCGCTACAAGAGTTGACCCACCACAAGAACAAAGTCTTGACGTAGTCCAAAGATCATGAAATGAGGGTAGCTAGGCGTCATATTTATAGCGATACCCAAGGCCCCCAGGCAAGTGCACACTTGGCCTAATGGGTTGTCTAAATCTCGAGGATTAAAAGTAATCCTCCCCTTATTTACACTCTCGTTTAACCCTCACACTTATCCACGTGTATAGAATACTACGGTAAATTCTCACCATGGGATATTATAGGGCCATGCCCGTAACATACTCCCCCTCTTTAAAACATTACACTCTTGCAATAGAAAGTTAGGGAAGTTAGTTCTAAGAGTATTTTTGAGTTCCCATGTGGCATCTTTGATAGATTTATCCATCCATTTAATTTTAAATTCTGGGATTATTTTAGTACACAAATTTTTTGTTTTAACATCGAGAATTCTTTCTAGTACACGTGATTTAGGAGATAATTCTTCAAAAGTAACCAGAGTTTCAGTTGTAACTGTATTGTCGCCAGAACCTAGTGTTGGGAAATCGGTCCCTCCGGATGGGATCCGGTTATGAATGAAGAGGACCCGGTGAGAACTGGAAGAGATCCGAAAACCAGAGGAGACCCGGTGAGAACCGGAAGAGAAGACATACTTGTAAATATGTTTTGAGTAAGCCTATTGAGGCTATATTTGTAAATAGCCCTAAGTTCATATAAGTATAAATATGACTTAGGGCAGTCAATTTAGAAAGTGTGGTGTTTTTGTCATATTGGTGTATGTGTATAACCGATGTATAGATAGAGAGTGAGAGAGAGCGAGAGAGTAGCTACGAGCACTTTCAGTTGTAACCGTTGTCTGTCGAAGATATAAAGCACGAGGCCGTTGCCTCTGTGCCTCTACTTTGTATTTCCTCTCATATAGTGATAGTTGGAGACCGTGGGCTCCCATGGTTTTTCTCTATTAGGGTTTTCCACGTAAATATTATGTGTACTCTCTACTTCCCATTTCTGTGTTTCATTCCCATTTCTATGATTCAAGACTCGGTTGTGGCTAAGAAATATTCCGCACTATTCTTCACAATATGGTATCCAAGCGAACAACACAGGAAATGGAAGAATCATTCGGTGGCATGTTCAAGCTCACCGGCTCCAACTACTCAGTTTGGAAGTCGAAGATGAGGGATATGCTAGTGATTAAAAATCTTTGGTTGCCAGTACAGTTTGGGGACAAGAGACCAGATAAGATCGACACCACAATGTGGGAGGTGATGCACATGAAGACGACGGCATACATCCGGTGCTTCATCGACATGAGCCTATACAACAACTTTAATGAAGAGAGTAAGGCTCATGAACTCTGGGATAGGATCGGCATCATGTTCCAGAACAAGAATGTCATTAATTGGGTTTCGGTATTCCGAAAGCTAGTGAGGCTCCAGTACTGGGACGGCTCCAACATGACAGAGCACATGAATGCCTTCCAGGGGCTAATACACCAAGCAGCCTCGTTGGAAGTACCTCTCGCCGATGAGGTACTCGCATTGCTCTTGCTCGATTCCCTCCCGGATAGCTGGGAGACATTAGTTGTCACGTTGGGAAACCCCGGGCCGGAAGGAAAACAATTGTCCCTAGCAAGGGTAAAATCAAGCTTGCTAGATGAAGAAGCTCGCCGGAAGGACCAGGAGTCCAGAACCGATCCGAAGGCCTTGGTCACGGAAGATGACCACAACCGGGGAAGAGTCCAGTATCAGAGTCCCCAAAACCGGGATGAGTCGGGGACGAGGTCAAAATCAAGGGGACGGCCTACTTTCTTCTACTGTGGGAAGTCGGGGCACTTCTAGAAGAATTGTCGGCACTACCGATTCGAATAAGAGTTTGGACCGAAACGGTTCGGACCGGAGAGGCCCGGATCGGAAAGGAACGTCGGCGATCGCGACAAGTGAAGAAGAACTGATGCTCATTGCCGAGGAGAATGAGTTAAAACTTGTCGGCGATGAGACAACGTGGGTTGTCAATTCCGGAGCATCGTTCAACCTGACACCAGACTGGAGATGCTTCTCATCCTACATAGTCGGAGATCACAGTTGTGTCCAGATGGGGAATAAAGGTACATGCCAAATTGTCGGCATAGGAGATATGTTGTTGACGACATCAACCGGATGCAAGTTGCTGCTTGTTGAGAATCAAACTCAACTTCCCATAGATAGGTTTCACACTAGCTCATGGACACTCCAAGCTAGTTGTGTAAATAGTAGAAAGGGTGCTTGCCCTAGCTTAGTTGGTATATAAACCAACTCATTCTAATTTAGTCATTGTTGGATGTATCTCGTTTTGTTAATATCATATATACTTTTCTCTCTCTCTCTCTCTCTCTCTCTCTCTCTCTCTGTCTCTCTGTTGTTATACACCCACATACATACGCTCACCTTCCGCTACATTACAACCACTCTTGCCATTCCATTTCTTAACATGGTATCAGAGCATGTGGTTGCCTGATCAAGCATTTTTCGACTGTGTTGTGCTGCACGCCAATGATCAACAGAGCCAGCCCATCGACAGAGAAGAAATCACCATGAATAATCAAATGGGAAGCGCTCTTCCTATCGAGAAGCTCGACAGAATGAACTTTGCATCTTGGGAATACAAGAGGCATCAATATCTTGTCGGACAAGGCTACTGGAGCTACATCGAAGGAGCTCACGAATCACACCCCAACCCAACACACGCTAACTATCCCGCTTGGGAGCAGGCCGCAAGCCGTGTGTTGTATTGCCTTGCATCATGCGTTCATGATCATATGCTTGGCTTCATTCGAGAGGCTAAAACACCGAAGCAGGTGTGGGAAAACCTCAAGAAGATCTTCGCAGCCAATACGGCCGCACGAAAGCTCCAACTTCGACAGGAGCTGAACAATCTTCAACAAAGGGACATGTCAATCGGCAACTATACCTTGAAGATCAAGGAGTTATGTGATGCCCTCAAATCGATCAACGTCGTCATTGACAATGACGAACTGGTGCAGATATGCCTCGGAGGCTTAGCACCGTGTTTCGGCACAATTAGATCGGCTATTCTCGCAAGGGAGAACCCTCCCTCCTTCTTCGACCTTCAATCGATATTGCTGGTCGAAGAGAATCACGCCCGACAAAGGAACAACGCATCAGATGGTCATTTTCTCTACTCCCAATCGGATAATAGAAGAGATTTCGGACGTGGAAACAGAGGTCGTTTTGGACAAGGCCATAATGATCGGCGGAATCAAAGGCGTAACTCCCACCAGTGGCAAGCGGACAGGAACGGGCCCAGAGAGCTTGGCGAAAGGGGGAGTCATAATGCCGGACCGAGAAATCGCCGAAACCCAAACGAGTGCGGGTACTGTGGAAAACCTGGCCACTATGAAGAAGAGTGCCGGAAGAAGAAACGTGAGGAAGGCCGACAACTCACGAACTACGCCACAAACTCCGACTACGGCGACCGTGGCAGAATGTTCATAATGAAGCACGAAGCACACTCGATGTATGCATTTGTGACAACCAGCGCCTCCACTCCTAATAGTGTATGGTTATTCAATTCGGGAGCTTCCAATCACATGACTTCCCATGAAGATTGGTTTCGGGAATTACAGAAGCCCGAACATCCCGGATATGTCGAAATAAGTGATGATAAGACTCATCCAATACAACATATCGAGAATGTCCCATTCGAAAACGACGGCGAACAGACCTACCTCAAGAATGTACTACATGTTCCCACCATCACGAAAAATCCGGTCTCAGTCGGCCAGATTGTAGAACAAGGAATGCAGGTACGCTTTAACAACGATGGGTGCTTCATTGAAAAAGACGATCAAATCGTAGCTCACGGCAGACAAGAAGGCCGTATGTTCATCCTCGAGTCGAGCGAAGTAAAGTCGGCAATGTACGCAAAAGGCCAGAAAGTCGAAACCGACTTCAAGTTGTGGCACAAGAGAATCAGCCACATCAATCTGCAAAAGCTTCAAAACATGCAGACAAAAGGAGTCATAATCAGACTCCCGAACTTTACGGAAAAGGAGATCACGGGCGCGTGCGAAGCATGCTAGTTCAGAAAGCAACGTCGTCATCCATTCCCAAAAGAGTGGAATGTAAGCAAAGGGATCCTAGATGTCATACATTCAGACGTGTGAGGACCAACCCAAACAACTACTTTCGGCAGATGCCATTACTATGTCACGTTCATCGACAACTTCTCCAGAAATACCTGGATTTATTCGATGAAGCAAAAGAGTGAAGTGTTCGGCCACTTCCAGAAGTTCAAAGCCGAAGTGGAAAAAGCCACAGGCCGGCATGTATGCTGCCTTCGATCAGATGGAGGCAAAGAATATTTTTCGGATGAGTTCTCAGCGTATCTCCGCAAGGAAGGAGTCCGACAAGAATTCTTGTGTCAACATACACCTCAACAAAACGGCGTAGCTGTGCGTAAAAACTGCCACATAGTAGAAGTTGCACGAGCCATGATGAATGAGAAGAACCTGCCGAAATCCTACTGGATAGAAGCGGCGAACACGGCCGTATACCTCATGAATAGGTGCACAACCTCAGGAGTACACACCATAACTCCTCATGAGAAGTTCTTTGGAAAGAAGCCGAACTTATCTCATGTCCGCATTTTCCACTCTATCGCCTACGTACATATTCCCGACGATACGCGGCAAAAGCTTGACCCAAAGTCAGAGAAATGTATCCTCGTAGGATACTCACTCGAACAGAAGGGGTACAAATGCTACAACCCATCTACCCATAAGGTTCGAACAAGTCGAGTCGTAGTCTTCGACGAATACGCATCCTGGTATGCATCGGAGAATACTTCGACTCCAACCTTGCTCGATGCGGATGACACCAAAATAAGAATAGAAGCTGATGATCGTCTCACGCATATGCTCGAAGAAAGTCCAATCTCGACATGGCTAAGCGAACCACAAGAGCCCCCAAGTGATCAAAGCACATCTCGGCCGAGTCCACTGCTAGACAAAGGCGAGGCGAAAATGCAGGAGTATGAAGATCATTTCGATCTCGACGGTGAGGTCGAAGGCCTCGACATCCACACGGACGGCGTGAAGAAACCCCTAGAACCCACAAATGACAAGCCACGCCAATGCACGCGCGAGAAGAACCCCATAAACCGCTACGGCTACGATGAATACATGGCGTATCATTACGCATTCATGATGAAGGTAGCGTCAGTACGAGAACCGGAAACGCTTTCCGAAGCCACAAAGGATCCACGATGGGTCAACGCGATGAATGAGGAGATGGAAGCGTTATGCAAAAATGAGACATTGGATCTCGTCCCTCTCCCCCCGAACAAGAAACCAATTGGTTGCAGGGGATTTACAAGGTGAAGCACAATGTTGATGGTTACGTAAATCGCTTCAAAGGAAGACTCGTTGCAAAAGGCTATGCACAGACACACGCCATAGACTACGAAGAAACCTTTGCCCCGGTGGCAAAGATGATGACAGTACGAACCGTAATCGCGCTAGCAGCAGCAAACGGGTGGCACCTCCATTAGATGGACATGAAAAATGCTTTCCTCCAAGGAGAGCTAGAAGAAGAGGTGTATATGACACAACCACCCGGATTCGAATCGCGTACTCATCCACATGTCGTATGCCAACTCAAGAAGCCACTTTACGGCCTCAAACAAGCTCCACGTGCTTGGCATTCGAAGATCACGCAGTATCTTCATCAAGTCGGATTTCAGATGTCAAAATCCGACAATTCCCTGTACATCCGAAACGAGTCAAATAGCCCGATAATCATCATCTTGTACGTGGATGATTTGATCATCGGAGGAAAGGATCTCGCCGAGATTAGCAAAGTTAAATCACTTCTTCCCGGCAGATTCGAAATGAAAGACCTGCACGAACTTCATTACTTCCTAGGTATTGAAGTAATTCGGACACCAGTCAGGATAATGATCTCACAATGGCACTACGTCCTCAACCTACTATACAAATTCGGAATGACAGAGTGCAAACCTGTGACTACCCCCCTTGATCGCAATATCCAGATTGATGCCAGTTCTGGCATGGTTGAGACTGAACCGATCGATAGCCTGATCTATCTCACCATTACACGACCCGACCTAAGTTATTCGGTCGGCCTACTTAGCCAATTCATGCAGAATCCGTGTAACCTTCATCTCGATCCATGCAGAAGCCGAATACAGGGCCGCGGCAGTCGCCGCATGCGAAGCTGTATGGCTTAAGCGTATACTAAAAGATCTAGGCATACCCATGAAAGATCCAATATGCCTGTACTGCGACAACATGAGCAGTATCTACCTTGCGTGTAACCTCGTATTTCACGCGCCGACTAAACACATCGAAGTGCACTACCTCGTCCAGGCTAGAGAAATTGACCTCCAACACATCAGCATGCACCTACAAGTCGTTGATATCTTTACGAAGGCCTTAGGCATCGACAAGCTCGGGCAATTTGCATCGGATCTTGGTCTCACGACGTTCACAGTGCCGAGCTTGAGGGGGAGTACGCAGACGCAAACACAACACGGATAGGCTACACAATACGCAACACAACCGACTAGACAAGTCGAAGTACGAACCGAATGACTTTCCGACACATGGAAGTTGTGTTCGAAGGGGCGTGTTGAGAATCGAACTCAACTTCCCATAGATAGGTTTCACACTAGCTCATGGACACTCCAAGCTAGTTGTGTAAATAGTAGAAAGTGTGCTTGCCCTAGCTTAGTTGGTATATAAACCAACTCATTGTAATTTAGTCATTGTTGGATGTATCTCGTTTTGTTAATATCATATATACTTTTCTCTCTCTCTCTCTCTCTCTCTCTCTCTCTCTCTCTCTCTTGTTATACACACACACACATACGCTCACCTTCCACTGCATTACAACCACTCTTGGCATTCCATTTCTTAACACTGCTAAAGGATGTCTGACATGTTCTAGAGGTTCGTCTAAACCTGATATTAGCCGGTCGGCTACATGATGAAGGCTACACTATTACAAGGGAGCCTAATAGTGGCTCGAGCCCGGAAGGTCAACATGCTATATCTTATGCATGCCCGGATATGTCGGGAAGAAGTGAACATAGCATCCGACACTGTCGGTGAGCTATGGCACAAAAGACTGTGTCACATGAGCCAGAAGGGGATGAGAAGACTTGCCGAAGACAACCTCATTCCGGAGGTGAAAGACGTGCTCCTTGAGAATTGCACCGAGTGCTTGGCCGACAAGCAAAACCGAACTTCTTTCCGAACAAGACCACCGATGAGATAGCATTGCACCACTCGAGCTAGTGCATACCGATGTATGTCAAGTGGACACGAAGTCAAATGCCGGAGCGCAGTACTTTGTGACGTTCATAGATGACCACAGCCGGAAGCTGTGGGTCTCACCACTGAAGACGAAGGATCAAGTGTTATCCGTCTTCAAGGAGCTCCACGTGAGAGTGGAAAGAGAAACCGGTCGGAAGTTGAAGGAGGTTCGAGCATATAACAGAGGAGAATACCGTGGGCAGTTCGAGGACTACTACTGGTCGAAGGGAATCCGGCTCAATTTTACCGTATCAAAGACGCCGGAATTGAACGGGTTGGCTGAACGGATGAACCGGACGGTGATGGACAGAGTTCAGAGCATGCTGGCACATGCAAAGCTACCCAAGACATTTTGGGTTGAGGCGTTGATGACGGCGAACGTATGTGATAAACAGATCACCCTCAGTACCCTTGGATGGAGACACACCGCAAAGAGTATGGACCGGTAAGGACATATCCTACCAGCATCTAATGGTGTTTAGATGTCTCGCTTACGTGCATGTGGCAAGGGACAAGAGAACGAAGCTGGATCCGAAGTCCCAGCCATGCATATTCCTTGGATACGGCGATGATGAGTTCCATTACCGGGTGTGGGATATGGTCGACAAGAAGGTGTTCCAGAGTCGGGACATAGTCTTCATGGAAGACAAGACCATTGCGGACTGGGAGTCGGAGAAGAAGGTGATGAACTCCAGATCATCCAATGAAAACTGGCTTGAGGACACAAGGATATACCCAGTTGAAAACCGGATGTTAGTCGGTAACCGAATGACACTCGACGAACCGGCCGGGTACGGACAAGAAACCGAATTGACTGAAGAAGAAGAAGAAGAAGACACCGGAACCGGACAACATCCCGAATCGGATGAGGATGAGGAACAAACGAAGGAACCGGCAGTCAAAAACCAAGGACGGAGATATCCTCTCCGAGAGAGAAGAGCCCCCCGAAAATTTCTGGATGCAGAGCATGTGTTGCTAACCGATGAGGGGGAGCCAGAAAGCTTCGAAGAAGCAAAGACAGACACCCACAACCGCAAGTGGTTGAGTTCCATGGAGGATGAGATGGATTCCCTGCATGAGAACCACACATATGAACTGTCGGAGTTGCCAAAAGGGAACAGAGCACTCCGGAACAAGTGGGTGTACAAGCTGAAATCGGAAGATGCCGGAAATCCACCGAGGTATAAAGCCCGAATCGTGGTGAAGGGCTTCCAGCAGAAGAAAGGAGTGGATTTCGATGAGTTCTTTGCCCTGGTAGTAAAGATGGCATCCATCCGGACGGCATTGGGCATAGCGGCAAGCATGGACCTCGAGGTATAGCAACTAGACGTAAAGACGACGTTCCTCCATGGTGACCTCGAAGAGGAGATCTCCATGCAGCAACCGAAAGGATTTGAGAAGAAAGGGAAGGAGCACCTAGTGTGTTGGCTGAAGAAGAGCCTATACGAACTGAAGCAAGCTCCCTGGCAATGGTACCAGAAGTTCGACTCCTTCATGACCGACAAAGGGTACCACAAAACGCAAGCCGATCACTGCGTGTTTGTGAAGAAATTTGACGGCGGAGATTTCCTCATACTCCTCCTATACGTGGATGATATGTTGATCGTCAAATGAGACCAAGTCAAGATACAGATGTTGTAGAAGGCTCTGAACCAGACCTTCTCAATGAAAGACTTGGGGCCAACAAGACAGATGTTGAGAATGCACATCATCCAGAACCGGTCGAACATGTTGTTGTGGTTGTCAGAGGAGAAGTACGTGACAAAGGTGCTTCAACGGTGTCGTGAAGATTCTGGGCCATGGTGAGAAACCGGGGAATATCAGAAGAATCAACGGGGTGGAGCATGTGCACTCACCCTTGTACAAATGTTGTAGGAGATAGGGGTGCCTTTATAGCGTCGAGTAGGAGTTAAGTCGGGACAGGGAATCCCATGTAAATCGGGATTTATCCCACATTGTAACGCATCCCTCTCCTTGTTTTATAAAAGGGAGGGTCCCTTGTAGAGGGGTTGCCCATTTTGAGTTAGGAGGGTATACCGTTAGATTTAGGGTTTGGGGGTTTTCTCTTAATCTTATTTTTCTTAGGGTTCCACTTTGGTCTCCTTCACTCTATTTCGTTTTAGGGTTTCATTTTGGTCTTCGTCTTCTTTGTCTTATGGGTTTGATTCCTTCTTCTTGAGTAGAGGTTTAGTACTTCGTCTCGTTCTTCATCTTGTGAGAGATTATGGGGGATTTAGGGTTTTGGGTTTCTTTATGTGATCTAGGTTTCATTAGCTTGGGGTTTCGGGTTTACCTTCTTCTTGGTCGAGTTAGTGTTTTGGTTTGGGGTTTCTACATCAAGGGCTCTTCAGCATTCCGATGGCGGCACTTGGAGGTTCGGTTTCCTCTCCTTGATGGAGAGCGTTTCACATGGCGGTTGGTTCGAGAAGGGAGGGCGAAGTGGCACGGGAACACTCCATTGTCTTCGAGGCGTGACCAACGATGGACGTCGTATTCCTAGTAGCCCATTTGACTCGCCTTCACCGGTCCCCCATTCTTATCTTGTTTGTAATAGCCACCGGATTCGGGCATGTAACCGTCTTGTTGTAAAACTCTTGTAATATATATTCATGTTAGTGTATATCTATCTTCCTTGTAACATATTTGAGTCGGGTCCATATTCGCAGTGAACCGTCTTTTGTGAAACCCTACATTCGTTGGAGCCGGAAGCCGATTCCGGACCGAAGTTGTTGAGTAGCAAGCTCAACCAGATCCAGATTGGCTGAATAAGCCTGAGCCAGATCGACATCTGGAAGGATGAGCCAGATCGGTGAGCCGGTGAGCTGGGGAGCCGGTTAGCTAGATCAAGCAGTAACCGGAAGCCAAGTAGCAACAAGTCTACTAGGGAGTTAATATCTCGTAGTTAGTGTTAGACGCTCGTGTGAGCATTGAAGTACACCGTACTTCTGTCAGTCCGTATAGACTTGTATAAAAGTGTTCATTGAACACATACGATGTACAGACTAAGTAATATTTTTTGAATTGAGTTTCTGTGCTCTCTCTCTCTCTCTCTCTCTCTCTCTCTCTCTCTCTCTTAAAGCTGTAAAGCTCTCTGTTAAACCTATTTTCTGTTTCTATTGCTTCCGCACGCAATTTGTTTCTACAGAAGCCTACAAAGCTTAAGGACTCCACCATCCGTCTCCCTAGTCCAAGACCCCCACGGTCCCACCTAAGATCCTACACGTACCCGCGGAATACCACGACAACGGTTCAACATGTCGGAGGCGAAACCGGTCGGATCGACACTTCCGGCAAAATGCAAGCTATCCGGAAAATAAAGCCCGAGGACAAAGGCGGAGAAGACGGATATGATGAAGATACCATATGCCTCTGCTGTCGGAAGCTTAATGTAAGCAATGGTGTGCACCCGGCCGGATATCGTATATGCAGTCCGAGTGGTGAGCCGGTTCATGAGCAATCCCAGAAAAGAGCACTGGAATGCGGTCAAGTGGATACTCCGGTATCTGAAAGGCACCTCAAGTATGTGCCTCCGGTTCAACTCCAGTAATCCCCAACTTGACGGATTCACAGATTCGGATATGTCATGACTTATGCAGGGGGAACTGTTTCGTGGCAATCGAGGTTGCAAAAGACGGTTGTGTTGTCAACCACGGAGGCGGAGTACATGGCAGTTGTGGAAGCCGGCAAGGAGATAATCTGGATGAAGGACTTCATTGGAGAGCTAGGGATCTAACAGGAGGAATATCGGCTCTACTGCGATAGTCAAAGTGCCATCCACCTTGCAAAGAACGCGGCCTACCATTCTCGGACGAAACATATCTAGCGGAGGTACCACTGGATCTGGGAGAGAGTAGAAGATCAAGAGTTCATGCTAACGAAGATCCACACGGAGGAGAAAGGTCGGAACGCGTGCGGAAAGCGGATCGGGCTGGTGAGACATCCCATGCCGGACTGAAGGGGGAGATTGTTGGGAAATCGATCCCTCCGGATGGGATCCGGTTATGAATGAGGAGGACCCGGTGAGAACCAGAAGAGAAGACATACTTGTAAATATGTTTTGAGCAAGCCTATTGAGGCTATATTTGTAATTAGCCCTAAGTTCATATAAGTATAAATATGACTTAGGGCAATCACTTTAGAAAGTGTGGTTTTTTATCATATTGTTGTATGTGTATAACTGATGTACAGACAAAGAGTGAGAGAGAGCGACAGAGTAGCTACGAGCACTTTCAGTTGTAACCATTGTCTGGCGCATGGTTGTTTACGTACCTGTATTTAACATTTAAATATGTATAGTACCTCATCATTTGTATAGTACGTACTATACCTCAATGTTGTTTGTTACCGGCCGGCAGAGGAGTCCAGAGTGTGAAACGGGGAGTTATTACCGCATTGTAGGCTTCCATGTAAGATGGGACTTTGTCCCTGTTGAAACGGCCGACTCTTTCGACCACTCGCTCAACCGCTTGTTGCGCTGCTTCTCGCCTCATCACCACTCGTGCCGACTCCAATACCACTTCAGCCACCATCTCCGCGAGGTCGTCGTCTTCCGACTCCATCCTCCCTTGCCGCCTTTCACGTCGGGTTCACCAAATATTTCGTGTTGTTACGCGCGTGCGTGGAGAAAGGCGGGACCATGGGGGTCTTGGACCAGGGAGTGACGGAGCGTAGGAAGTCGTGCTTCACCGTTTCCGGGGGATCCCAGAAGAACACCGGAAGCGACCGAAGGGAGAGAGAGAAAGAGAGGGAGTGCGCGCTTAACACCGACTCATGCACACACACACACATACACACACATGCCGACACGACTCACGCCCTTATGTATAGGAAACGCAGAAAAGGGGAAGCACCCGACACCAACAGAGACGCGAATATATAGACAGACGCAAATGTATATATATAAACAGAAGAATACATTCCCGGCTTCGAGCCGGACCAAGGTAGGTTACAATAGTCGTCAGCTGCCAAGCCGCCGGTCGGGGAGCTCACGGGCTCGTCGCACCGAGTGGGATCTTGCGCAGGAGATGAGCTTAAGCAAACCCTAAGCGAACACGAAGGAGGAGAAGAAGGAGAAGAAAATCTCTAAACCTAACGGTATACCCTCTAATGCAAAATGGGCAACCTTTTTCACAAAGGGCGTTCCCTTCCTTTTATAGAACAAGGAGAGAGATGCGTTACAATGTGGGATAAATCCCGACTTACATGGGATCGTTTGTCCCAACTTGACTACTCTTCTTCACCATAAAGGCGCCCTCGATATTCACACTAAATGTACATGGGTGCGTACACACGCTGCACCCCGCCGATGTAGCCAATGTTCCCGGTTTTCGCCTCTGGCTGAAATTCTTCACGACAACGTTGAGTCTAATCCTGTTGCCGTAACACCCCTTTGGTGAAGTGTCTTCCGTGGACACCCTGTGTTAGGCCATTGTCCGGCCCTAAGAGTTAACACAGTTTTTGGCAACCACGATTCCTGTTTTTGCAACAAACGACGGCACAAATGGATGACTAGATCAACGCACGACCTGGTTACAGATCGAACTCGACGCCTTACCGAAAGGCAAAGGAGACGTGAGGCTTTCCAGTAAGCGGCGCAGGAAATTAGAGCGGATCGCTTGTTTTCCAATGTAATCCGGAGAGTAGCGGAGGACTCCCTCTGGTTACAGCAAACATCGCACCCGGACGACGGCAGCAGCCTAAGCAGCCTTCGGGAAACCGAATCCCTTCTCCAAGCGTTGGCAAACGGAGAAGGCGAAGCAGAAGCCTTTTCAGCGTATGAATCGAATTCCGAAGGGGAATACAACGTGCACACGAACTACCGTAGCAGCAATGAAACCCCGGGCGGACCGGAGGACGAAGGATCAGACACCTTCCCGACATTGGAACCGGAATTGCTAAGGTTGGAACCTCCGGAACCAGCAGAGGAAGAGCGACCTCCGACACCGGAAGTCGAGGAGGAGAGGCCTCCGTCACCAAAAGAAGAGGAAAGACCACCGACGCCGGAAACAAATCAAGAAAGACCACCGACGCCGAAGAAAAACCAGGAACGACCACCAACACCGCTAGCCCGCGCACCGATACCGGACGACGACATGCCGTTCCAGTACTCCAAGTATAGAGATGATCCGAATGCGGAAGCTCATGTCCACGCCTTTGAACAGACATGGGAAGCAAACCATGTGTCCCAGCAATTGACCCCGGAGGAAGAGGAACGCTCTAAGATAGCGGAATTTGGCGTCACATTGGAGGGACCGGCAGCAAGATGGCGCCGGGCGCAGGACCTGTCTACCATCACCACCTTTGCAGATTTAAAAGGTAAATTCTTGCATTCTTTCCAAAAGGAGGTGGACTAGACAGTAATGGTGGGCTTATTTTATACCATCCGACAGGAGGCAGGGGAGAGCATTCCCCAGTTTGTCATCCGGTTTCAACGGATGCATAGTCAGCTTGCCCGCGCACCCCCGGAGGAGGAATTACGGACTATATTTCTGAATGCGCTCCGGGAACCCCTACGCACGGTGTGCAAGGTAATTGACTTCCGCACAAGTACCATCGACCAGGTCATTGACCGAGTGAGAGAGATGGAAAAGACAAGCTCTTGGCTCACACTGGGAGCACTTCAACGGGCGTTACCGTCCGATGAAGACCTCCGGTTTCGGCAAGCAATACAGTGCACAACCTGCTTGAATTCCGGACACTCGGCACTAGAATGCACTATGAGGACACAATGTGTAATCTTTCAATCCAAGGACCATACGACGGATAGGTGCGAGTATAATCTATTGAACCGGCAAGCACCGCCCGTCCGACAAATAGAGCCACGCAGCAACCGGGATGAAGAAGAGGAATGCTGGCGGCGAATGGACCGCGACCGACCGGCACAGGATGTCCGGTACGGCGATCGATGGGAGAATGATGTATGGTACGGTGATCGGCGGGATAACTATGACCGGCATGATAGATATGATCGGTACCGGGATTACAATAGACGATACGAACATTACGACCGGGAGCACTCCCCCGGGTATCGTCAGCAACGGGAGGAATACGGCAGATATAACGAGCAACCTCGTCAAGAGTACCGCAATAAGAAGAACTATAACAAAAAACGGCATTTCAAAAAAGGCGGCTACCCACGGGATCCGGAACAAGGAGCTTCAAGCAGCCAACCGGCCCAAAACCCCGCGCTTACCACAGGACCTGCCTCGGGTACAACAAACAATGCCGAATCCAACAATACCCAGAAAGCCTACTGCTACTACTACCGACAGGAAGGCCATTATAGTAATCAATGCCCGGTGAAGAGCTATGAAAAACGACCGGCAGTAAATATGGTAGTCCTTGAGGTGGCAGATCTGCAGCAAGTACCCACAAGGTCGAAGGGCATGGCCAAGGAATGGGAGACACAGGAGACCATCCGGAAGCAAGCGACGGAATGGGTGAAGAAAGCAAACGAGCAGAATGTCACAGACTTACAGCGGCAAAAGGAGAACACCGTAGGGCTTGCCGGCGGCAGTCACTCCGAGAACGAGACATGGCAGGCGTTGCAAGAATGCCAGATTACGCTGCCACTAGGAAGACTCCTACAGCTCGTGCCAAGATTCACGGAAGGACTGAAGACGGCCATGACGGCAGGAGAATCATCACCGGCACCGGTACTCTTCTCGAATCCGAAGGAGGGACCAACGGTGGTGGACACCAATAGTCCGGTATTCACTGCCATTGTAAAAGGGAAAGAACTCCCCGGCACAGTTATAGACGGAGGCTCCGGGGTGAATGTAATAAGCCTCCGGACATGTGATGCCCTGGGAATCCACGAGTGGGAGCCGTGTCCGTTCTGGTTACAGATGGCCGATACAAGCGCAGTGCGGCCGACAGGATTAATACGAAAATTAGAAGTCACTGTTGGCGGTCACACATTTCACATCTCGGCAGTAGTGCTACAATTACAGGTACAAGCCGCATACCCGCTATTGCTGGGGTGGCCGTGGTTGAAAACGGCACATATCAAACAGAATTGGAGGAAAAATATAATTACCTTCCAGCGAGGAAAAGCCAAGGTACGGGTACCAACACAGCCAAGGACGAGCACTGGCAAGGAATGTACACCGTTGTATGCAGAGTGCGTCAACATGCTAGAAGGGTTAGCTGACGAAGAAGAAGCTCAGTACTTGCAGGAAAACCCGAAGATCATACCCCTCTTCGAAATTGACATTGCCGAAGCAGTAGCACCATACTTACCGCAGCCGGAAGAGGCTGAAGCAGAACCAGATAAAGACGCAATCCGGGAGTTACGGCAAGCGCAGGAAGCGTTGGAACGGGAAATGGCCGTTTCACAGCGCGTAAAAGCGTCGCAACTGGAAGAGGTGAACCTAGGGACCACGGACGAAGCAAAACCGGTGCACATCACCAAGGAGATGAAGTCTGAAGACAAAACGGCGATGATCACACTTCTCACGGAATTTCGCGACGTGTTCGCCTGGTCATACGAAGACATGCGAGGACTTGACCCTCAGTTATACCAGCATCAGGTTCACTTGAGCAAGGATGCAAAACCAGTGGCACAAAGACGGTACCGGATGAATCCCAATTATGCTGCCAAAGTCAAGGAGGAAATCGACAAACTGCTAAGAGTTGGCTTTATCCGTCCGGTAAAGAGAACGACATGGCTGAGCCCGATTGTAGTCGTACCGAAGAAGAACGGAAAAATTCGAGTTTGTGTGGACTACCGGAAACTCAATGCGGCTACGGTAACGGATGCGTTTTCATTCCCGTTCACAGATGGAGTGTTGGATGTCGTCGCCGGCCATGAGGTCTATAGCTTTCTAGACAGATTCAGCGGGTATAATCAGATCCGGATGCACCCCGACGACCAAGAGAAAACGGTTTTCGTCACCGAATGGGGGGTGTTTGTGGCCGTGGTGATGATGTTCAGACTCAAAACCGCACCGACAACATTTCAACAAATCATCATGGAAATCTTTGGTGAATATATCCCGGCTTTTATGCAGGTTTTCCTTGACGATTTCGCCGTCTATAGCCGGGAGGAGGACCATTTTCAGCACCTCCGTCTTTGTCTAGAAAAGTGTAGAGCATACCGGCTAAGCTTGAATTCGGCAAAGTGTGTATGTGGCGTGTCCAGTGGAACCTTATTAGGACATATTGTGAGCTAGGAAGGTATTGCAGTCGACCCGGACAAGGTGAAAGCCATATTAGAAGCACCGGCGCCGGCAACGGCAAAGGCATTGAGCCGGTTCTTAGGCCAGATCCGGTGGCACAGCTGGATGCTCCGATACTTGGCCGACCTGGCTACACCGTTGCATGCCGCCGTACATCAGACACCATTCCAGTGGACCGACACCGAGGATAGGGCGTATAGGGCCCTCAAGGTACTATTGTCGCAAACACCGGTAGTGCAGCCACTGGATTGGAGTAAAGAATTTCATGTGTTCGTAGACGCCTCCGACATCACAATCGGAAGCGTACTGATGCAGCTTACGGAGCCAAAGTGGTACCGGCCAGTGTACTATGCCAGTCGAAAGCTATCCCAAGCGGAATGGAACTACTCTACCATGGAACGGGAAGCTCTAGGGATGATCTACAATGTGACAAAGTTTCGGCATTATTTATTGGGAAGGAAGTTTTCCTTCCATGTAGATCATTCGGCACTCCTTTACCTGGTGTCCAAAGCGTCACTCACCGGTAAGTTGGCCCGGTCGACCTTACTGTTATAGGAATTCGAGTTCGACATATTCCACCGACCCGGGATACAGCATGTCGTAGCAGATTACTTAAGCCGATTAGAGTCCGGAGAGACGGGTGACGGAGTAGCGGACGAGTTTCCGGATGCGGAGCTGTTTCGAGTCACTACGGAAACGGCAGCAGATGAGACGGTGGCACAGGAAGACAAGTGGCTCACAAATATGCACCAGTTTCTGAGCACAGGACTGCCTCCGGAAGAGATGAACCGGGACGAAAGGAAATGCCTGGCGGTGCAAAGCCGACATTTCTACTTACTGCAAGACACACTTTACCACAAGGGCGCGGACAGCATATGGAGACGGGCTGTGTGTTGCGATGAAAAGGACCTCATACTAAGGGAAGCCCACTGCGGAGTTGCCGGAGGTCACTATGCCGGAGATGCGACGGCCAGGAAAATATGGCAAAGTGGCCTATGGTGGCCAAAGACATTAAGAGATGTGGTACAGTACGCAAAAGAATGTGACCTATGCCAGCCAACGGAGCAGGTTCGTATGCCACACCAGCTTGTACTACCACTCGAGCCATTCCAGAAGTGGGGGCTGGACTTTGTTGGACCGTTCAAACCACCGGCAATGAGAACAGGTAATCGGTACGTCATCGTCGCGACGGATTACTGCACGAAATGGGTGGAGGCCAAAGCCTTAAGAGACAACACCACTGCGTCAACAGCAAAATTTCTATAAGAGTACATCTGGTGCCGTTACGGATGCCCAATCGAATTAATAAGCGACCAAGGGGGACACTTTCTCGGCCAAGTAGTTGAAAGCCTGACGACATTCTATGCCGTTGTCCATAAACGGAGCACACCATACTATCCGCAAGCAAACGGGTTAGCTGAATCGACGAACAAAACGCTCCAGAATATCCTCCGGAAGATCGTCAACGAAAACCAAACGGATTGGGATACCAAGCTACATAGCGCGCTTTGGGCATACCAGACAGCATACAAAACGAGCATCCAAACAACATCGTTCCAGTTAGCGTTCGGACTAGAGGCGGTAATGCCGGTGGAATTCCAAGTACCCAACTTACGGATCCAGCTACGGGAACGGCTGAACGAGAAGGAGTAGGAGGCAATACAGTTAACATCGCTGTGTGAACTCGAGGAACAACGACTGGCAAGCATCCTGCACTTAGAATTGGAACAACGGCGACGGAAAGCATTTGTCGACCGGCACAGGAAAGGAAATGAAAAAATGTTTGCAATCGGCAAGCCTGTGTTAGTATTTCAGACCCGGATGGGCAAGATGTCGAGTAAACTACGGTTTAGATGGACCGGCCCGTATTAGCTGACACGTGAGTATAATGGGTCCTACCAGTTAGGGACACTTGCCGGTGAAGTGCTAGGCAAATGGGTCAACGAATTCCGATTGAAGCCATATAGAGGACCAATGCCCAAAAACCCATTTGGAAATGGCAACCTGTGAGGGGAACGGCAACCACCAAGACGGAGGAGACGGCAAGCCGGTAACAGGGGAGAATGAGGCGACGGCAAACCGTAATGAGGCCGGTAAGGGTCCGATAGGACCAACGGACAAGTAACCTCACACTAACAAAAAAAAAAAACTGAAGTAATCATGCAAAAGCGAGGTATGAATGGACGAGAGAGCGAGGAGCAAAAAGGTACGTAGTGGGCATTTAAGCGCCACCACAGGACATAATGCTATTTTAGTACACAATGTGCACACACTCGAAAAAGGCGTCAGAATGCACAGAGAAAAACCATTGCGCGTGGAAACCCTCTACTTTCGCGAACCCAGGAGCACAGAAGCACCAAGGCGCTGCAAGATCATCAGACGAGAACCTACGCACAGAGAACCCAGAGAACCCTTGCCTTCTGAACTCTCTCTCTCTCACTCTCACTCTCATCACCAGCCAACCTCGCCACCACAATCCGACCTCGACACAGACATGGACCCGCAGACGTTGTCGGAAGCTGCCAAGAAATGGCTAAAGCAACACGGGCTCGAGGGCTTCTTGATGATTATGGAGGTACCGCCACACAAAGAAGCCGACAAGGTGACCAAAGAAATCGACACAGAGGTCATAACGGCGGAGGCGATATGTGCGTTAACAGGCCTTCCGGAGGGAGGCATACTCACGATTGACAACCCGACCTCGGAGCAACTCATCAAGTATTTTGGTGAGTACTCCCTAGCCAGCAAGGGCTACCGGACACAGGGCAGTGGAGATATGTTGTTCCGCGAGATTGCTCGTGTGCTCCACGAATACGGCCATGTGTACCCTAGACCCCCTGTCATGCCACAGAACCGGGCAGGGATGATCATCACCACCTATGAAGGGATCAAGGTGGATTGGCCGGTATTGATCGCAAACGGTTTGTGTGCGGAGATCAAGATCGTCAGAGGCAAAGACGGCAAAGAAGGCCGAGACGGACGGAGGATAGGGCACGCCGTAACGCAGTGGCTCACCTTACTTGTGCCACCCGTCCAGCCCGTCCAGCCCAAGAAGCGGGGAAGAGTGGCGGACGGCACCCCAAAGACTGCTTCCAAAAGACAACAGTTGTTGGCCTCTAAGGCCACTAAGGGGAAGGCGGCGGACGCAGAACAGGCGGGAAAGGAGAGCGCCAGCCGGAAGCGGCCAACGGACGCGCAGGAGGAAACACCGGTACGGCTCGTAAAGGTTACACTCCGCCGACCGGTGAATAGAGAAGCGGACTCCTTGGCGGCAAAACTCAATGCCGAGACTCAGGAAGAGGAAATAGAGGAGGAGCCTACAGAGCACCTCCAGTGACGGTCGTCGGCAAGGACCGTTGAGGCAGCCGAGAAACGTTCGGACCCTCAGACAGAGGGAACACCGGCTCCCCATACTGAGACTCCCACGCCAAGGGAGAAACCGGAACCGATGCGCACGGCACCGGAATCAGAAGCCCCTGCACCACCGGCAACACCGGCAAGTTCCATCCCGCCAAAGCCGAAAAGGTCAATGCAGCCTTCCTCGGCCAACCAAGAAGAAGCGCAAGGGGAACCAGGACAGCAGGGTGGTCCACGGGCAGAAACGAAATTGCAACTCGGCGCAATCAAGCGGGACCACCCATCTACAAGCGAGCCCATCCGTCAAACCTCCGTGCAAACGCAACAGCAAGGCACCGGTAGCCTGTGGCTCCGGTGGATAGGCGAACAGATTGTCAGAGCAGTGGGGTATATTGAGGCGGAAGAAAGAGCGCAAAGCGAACGGTTGCTCGTCACAACCGAACAACTAGAGACAGCCCGGTTCAGAATCCGGTGCCTTGAAAAAGACTTGGATCAGGCCATGGCAGAGGTGGCCAAAATGGCCTTAACGGCAACACAGATCCAATCACCGGTGACTCTGGTAAGTGTACAGAATAAAGAAACAGATCAAATTGTACATACCAATAAGACCCCGGCAACGGAAACCGTTCCAGAGAGAGATGTGGCACAAGCCCAAGAGCTTGCGGAATTGAGAGATGAACTTGCCGCACAAGAAGCGCTAAGGAGCCGGGAACGGGAATTGAAGACAGCGGCTGAATCAAAATTAAAGAAAACTGCTGAGAACCTCCGCCGGGCAGAGGAGAGCCTCCGGAAAGGCCATCAAGCGTACGACCGGCTAAGGGAGGAAAAAGACAAAGTGCTGCAGGAAAAGGACAAGCTGCGGAAGACGGCGGAAACGGAAATTGAACGGCTAAAGGAAGAGCTCCGCCAGCAGAAGGACCGCGAGGATCAGGTCCGTCAACAGATCAACGCATGGCTCAAGCAAAAGACAGATGATTTTGAGCACCTGCACCGGGACTACAAACGGCTAGAGCATAAGGAACGGATGGTCGAGCTCCAGCAGGAAGTTGATCGGGCCGCGACGGCGATCGCCGACGAACGTGCGGAAAATACAAGACAGTTGGACGAGGCGGAGAAGGTCCGGATGGAGCTCCAGAGGCAGCAGCAGGAAGAAAAGGAGAGAGCGTCAACGGTATTGCAAAAATTACAAAGCACATATCAAAGGCAATTGACGCATTACAAGGAGCAGGCGGAAGATAACGTCAAAATCATCAAGCAACTGAAGGAGGAACGGCAAGCTGTGGAGATCAAATCGCAGCTGTGGAGAAAACGTATTTAACGTATTTTTAAATTGGGAGGTACTATACGTGTATTAATACGTTAAATACGTATGGTATCCATACCATACCTAACGTACCTAACAACCTTGGTTTGGTGAAGATATAGAGCACGAGGTCGTTGCCTCTGTGCCTCTACTTTGTATTTCCTCTCATATAGTGATAGTTGGAGTCCCTGGGCTCCCGTGGTTTTTCCCTATTAGGGTTTTCCACGTAAATATTTTGTGTACTCTCTACTTCCCATTTCTGTGTTTCATTCCCATTTCTATGATTCAAGATTCGGTTGTGGCCGAGCAATATTCCGCGCTATTCTTCACACCTAGAAGTTCTTTTAGACGACTTACATGAAAAACTGGATGAATTTCAACACCATCGAGAAGAGCGAGACGATAGGTTGATGAACCAATGCGTTTGAGGACTTGGAAAGGTCCACAAAACCGTGGGGCTAACTTAGCGCACTTACCCGTAGACAATGTCTTAGAATTGTGAGGTACACATAAAAATACCTTCTATCCAGGGTTGAATACACGATGTTGCCTATTATGATCGGCGTAACCACGCGCTCTACCTTGAGCTGTTTTTATATTATCTCGTGCAATATGCAACATATCTTGCATATCCCGAAGAAAGTTTTGCGTACTTCGCAACTCATCATGATGTATATTAGCATCAATTGGGGCTCGTGGCTGAAAACCATACATGAACATAAAAGGACTATATCCCCTCGATTATATGCTTGGAGTTGTTATAAGCAAACTCCAAAATTGGGAGATAACGTTCCCATTTTGTTGGTTTTGCACTAACGTATGCTTGAAACATGTCCTCAATAATTTGATTTACTCGTTCAATCTGTACATCGGATTGAGGATGATCCATGGAGCTCATGCTCAACGTAGTTTCTAACTTCTTAAAGACTTGCGTCTAGAAGTCACTAGTAAATTTTGGATCTCGATCACTCACGATATCCATCGGTAACCCATAAATACGAAATAACTCGTCAACGAATTGGTAAGCCAATTCAGGAGCTCTTACCATGGTTTTAGTAGCAATAAATCTGGCCATTTTAGTTAGTCTATCAACCACAACCAAGCTGGCATCATGGCCTTTTTGGGTGCGAGGAAGGCTAACAATAAAATCCATGGATATAGTTTCCCACTTATTATTGGGAATGTCCAAGGGATGTAAAAGTCATGCGGCCTTGTTAACCTAACATTGGTGAAATTTAGTCACATAGCTACACAAGACACATCTTAGGCCAATAGAATTGAGTGGAGATGAGAACGAGTGTACGATGTATTCCAGGGTGCCATGCTGAGGGTGCATCATGGCATTCAAAAAGAATTCTCTTTTAGACCACAGGCAAAATCTAGAACACAAACCTTCCCATTACGGTAGAGCAGATCGTTAGCAATGTGGAAGGATTCCTTCGAGGATGTGGTGGTGTCTATTCCAGACTCAACTCTTGCCAAGTATTTCGCAAAATAATTGTCATCAGGATACTTTCCTCGAAGGTGATCATAAAGATTTGATGTTATTTCAATGAAGTTAAGCATGTTAACTTCACGAATGCGGCTTAATGCATCAGGGACAATGTTCATGGAACCTTTACGATATCGTATGGAAAAATCAAAGTCCTGGATGAGATCGGCCCATTGTGCCTTACGACCTTTCAGGTCTTGTTGGTCACAAAAATATTTCAAGAACTCGTGGTTCGTAGTTACCACAAAACGATTTCCATAAAGATAATGGCACCATGTTTTGAGTGCATGTATAACTACAAATAATTCTTTTTCTTGAACCGTATACCGACATTGAGCAGAATCAAGTTTCTTACTCTCGAATGCTATTGGTTTACCATCTTGATATAATACAACACATATTGCATAATCGCTTGCATCAGTTTCAACTTCAAAAGGTTTTGAAGGATCAGGTAAAAGAAGTGAAGGAGCCTTGCACACCAAGTCCTTGAGTTCCTTAAAGACGAGGTCTAGTGTAGCATTCCACACAATAGGTTTTGTATACTTACGCGTTTAACCTTTTAGAAGTTCAGTAAACGGCGTCACCAATTGGGAGTAATTCTGAAGGGATTTTCGCAAAAACCCGACAAAACCAAGGAATGATTGAACTTCTCGAATATTCCAAAGAGTGGGCCAAAGTTTGATTTTCTCGATGCGGGAAGGATCAATTTCAACTCCTCGTTGTCGTGTGGTTTTTCACACACGATATGAAAATTAGTAAATTAATTATTTAAGATTAGCTTAATGGATTGATATGGAAAGATAGATATCATCAAGAGCTTCATAACGCATTTTACTACACATAAAACGGAGAAACAAGTATCAAGTTATGTGAGAGTGAAGTTTGAGAAGATTAGGAAAACAAACTGTGAGACATCCCACATAGATAGGACAACATTAGATCCCCATAGTATATAAGGAGAGCCAGAACCTATTACTTTATGTCTATGTGTGAAGCATAGAAAGTTTAAGGTGACTTGGGCTAAATTGTGTGGATGAATGACTCAAATGGTTTTAGGTCACGGCTTTATCAGCCACAGCGTACGGCCTGGTCGGGACGTGCGTGTCTGCAGGCGTGTACACGGCTCGGTCGGGATGCGCATGTGTGCGGATGCGTACACAGCGCAGTCAGGACGCGTGTGTGTGTTGATGCGTACACGGGGCGGTCGGGACGCGCGCGCGGATGCGTACATTGTGCGGTTGGGATTTGCGCACACGGATGCGTCTACAGTTCGGTTGCAACACAAGGTTTGGTTGCGACGCACGGGCTGAACTTTATGGATGATTGGATCATGTGGCCGAATTATACGAACGGTCGAATGCAACTAAAAGTAAATGTCAAACAACTAAAAAATGAGGCCATGCAACTAAAAGTAAAGGCGAAGCAACTAAAAAAGGAGGCCATGCAACTAAAAATGGAGGTCATGCAACTAAAAGGGGACGCATGCAAAGGAACATAGGAGGCTATGATCAACAAAGAACTCCGTATATGTTCCACTCTTTTTTTTCTCTAGTTTTTTTTCTTTAGTTCCTTGGAGGAAAAATAATCTCTTATATTCATATCGGACCACTCCTTACATGGTTGGTGGTATCCTTCTTTTCAAGAATAATCTCTCATATTCATATCGGACCACTCCTTACATGGTTGTTGGCTCCTTTCTTTTAAGAATGATCATTTATATTCATATCCAATCCATTGTAACATGATTCTAGAATTATAAAGAGTCTATTTTTTCTTTTGCAAGAAACGAACGTTTTCTCCCTCCTACTTGTCTTATGTTCAAATATTGCTTGTGTTGTACGGGTGAGCACTATATCCTTCTAGTCCATAACCCTGGTGGTTCCGCCTCATGATCCGCTCATAGTGATGGATTATCATGACATAATTAAGTGGTGAACCCGACGTGAAGAGGCGGTAGGGAGGTATTGTTGGGAGACAGGTCCCTCCGAATGGGTAAGGAGAAGAACAGTGCCAATGAACAAACTCGGCCGAGGCCGAAACCGTATGAGGAGTACCCGGCTACGGAGAGCCGGATGGTGTAGACCCGGTATGAACCGGATGAGGAGTACCCGGCTACGGAGAGTCGGATGGTGTGTTAAGAAAACGTGAAGAAGGCACTCGGGCTCTTCTTATGTGCGCGGCGGATCGTGGTGTGCTAGATCGTTTAGTGCTCAAACACAGAAGGGAAGGGGGAAGGAGACTTACCTCTGTAGCAGCCAAAAACTTCTTCTATTTCATTATGCGCAGAGCTCTACTTGCTCTCGTTTGTTTCTCTCTCTTGCTCTCACTCTCTGAGTTCTTTCTCTCTATACTTTTTTCTCTCTCTCTTAGAGTTCTACTTCCTGTATATCTTCTCCTTCCTATTTCTTACTCTCTTACTTTCTACCTAAGTAATAAGTTACTTACGTATGCAGCTAATTAGCTGCCTGTAGCTAATTAGCTATCAGTCGCTAAATAGCTATCAGTAGCTAATTAGCTGTCAGTCGCTAAATAGCTGTCAGTAGCTAATTAGCTGTCAGTAGCTAATTAGCTGTTTCTCCTTTATGTTCACAAGTAGCTAAATAACTACTATAGCTTATTTCCCAATAAGCATCGCATACCATGTTGAGCTTGCTTCTCAACACTCCCCCTCAAGCTCAACTTATCCTTTCTTGGGGTTATCTACAACTTCTTTTTCATGATGCTTTTCAGCCATCATATCAATGTCTACAACTCCCATCATGTTCTGAAACTGTGTATGCTTTTCCACACTCAATCCCTTTGTGAGAATATCAGCAACCTGCTGATTTGTATTCACATACACCAGATCAACTTCTCCTTCAATCACTTTTTCTCTAACAAAGTGATAATGCACTTCAATGTGCTTTGTTCTTGCGTGGAACACAGGGTTCTTTGCAAGTTGAATGCTGCTCATGTTGTCACACCAGATTGTGACAGTACCATCTATATACTCTCCCAAATCAGCAAGCAATCTTCTAATCCATACCTCTTCACAAGTGGCTATGGCAGCTCCTCTGTACTCAGCTTCAGTACTAGACAATGCAACAGTAGCCTGTTTCTTGCTACTCCATGAAATACCTGCACTTCCCAATGTAAAGATATATCCACTTGTGGATCTTCTATCTGTTTGGCTTCCAGCCCAATCAGCATCTGTATATCCTTCCAGATTTATGTCCAAATCAGCCCTGTAAAACAATCCATAGTTCTGAGTAGCTTTTACATACCTCAGAATTCTTCTAATGCAGTCCAAATGCGGCTTTGTTGGCTGTTGCATAAATTGGCTGACTAATCCAACTGCATAACTCAAATCAGGTCTTGTTATGGTCAAATAAATAAGGCTGCCCACCATAGACCTGTACATGTTTACATCTTCTATTTTGGCTCCCAAATCAGCCCTCAATTTGCAGTTTTTATCTAGTGGTACTCCAATAGGTTTGCATCCAAGCATACCATACTTTTTCAACATAGTTGTTGCATATTGTCTTTGCAACACACATATACCACTTTCAGATCTGATGATTTCAATACCCAAAAAATATCTCAGATCTCCCAAATCTTTCATATGAAATTTCATTTCCAAATTTCTTTTCAGCTTACTTATCTCATCCATGAAATCACCTCCAATGATGAGATCATCAACATAAATCAGAATCACAACCATACAATCATCTTTCCTTTTAACATACAATGATGAATCAGCCTTTGACATTTTGAAGTCAAGTTTTTTCAGATAATCTGAAAGTTCTCTGTGCCATGTTCTTGGTGCCTGTTTCAGTCCATAGAGAGCCTTTTTCAGCTTACATACATAATCTGGATGCTTCCTATCTTCAAAACCTGGTGGTTGACACATATACACTTCTTCTTCCAAGTTACCATGTAAAAAGGCATTTTTTACATCCATATGATGAAGAAACCATCTTCTGGCTGCACCTACAGCCAGTAATGTCCTCAATGTTGCCATCTTTGCAACCGGTGCAAATGTCTTATCATAATCAATTCCTTGCATTTGGGCATATCCCTTTGCAACCAATCTTGCTTTATGTCTACTTACATTCCCACTGGAATCATGCTTTGTCTTGTAGACCCATTTGCAACCTACCACATTTTTTTCTTTTGGTAACCTCACCAAATCCCATGTTTTGTTTTCAGCCAATGCATCAATCTCTTCTTGCATTGCGTCCACCCATTTCTTCTCAGTTTTAGCCTCATCAAAACTACTTGGATCAGGGATCTGTACCACCTTAGACATGTATGCATAATGCATAGCCGTGTATGTATCATAACCAAATCTTTCAACAGTTTTTTTCTCTCTATCTGATCTTCTCAGTTTCTGATTTGCATCCTTCAATGCTTTTTCCATACCAGGGATTTTCAATCCTCTTATACCAAGAAGATCATCCAATGACACATCTGAATCCTCAACTTCCATGTTTTTAGACAAGTCATCCAACATTTCATACTCTGGCATTTTCTGTTTTCCTTTTTTATCATCACATTTTTTGTGTCCTCCACTTTTTCCACTCCAAGAATTTGAATCAGATTTACCATCTGAGCTTTTTGATGGTCCAGAACATTCTGTTGATGTTGGACTTTGCTGTCCAACCTTGCTTCCATCTCTGTGGCAGTCTTCTACATTTTCAGATTTGTCTTTGTCTTCAATCTCATTGTCTTCATCAGTCTCTGGATTCTGTTTTGGACTATACCAGCTGGCTAACTCATCAAAGATTACATCCCTACTTGTCACAATCTTCTTTGTTACAGGGTTATAGCATCTATACCCTTTTTGTTCTTCTGAATAGCCAACAAAAATACATTTTTCTGCCTTTGGATCCAACTTACT
Organism: Azolla caroliniana; assembly: GCF_043228905.1. Classification (NCBI taxonomy): domain Eukaryota; kingdom Viridiplantae; phylum Streptophyta; class Polypodiopsida; order Salviniales; family Salviniaceae; genus Azolla; species Azolla caroliniana. Next base: position 13,047,256 of record NW_028230436.1, read on the forward strand.
TCTTACTTCTGCAGGCACATGTACATATGCAAGGCATCCAAACACTTTTAAGTGTTCTATACTAGGTTTCCTTCCATAGAAACACTCTTCAGGAGTTGCTTCATGTACTCCCGATGTTATACATCTATTTAGAATATAATTTGCTGTATTTACAGCTTCTGCCCAATAGTACAATGGCATATTCTTCTCTGTCATCAAAGCCCTTGCAATGTTCACCAATGTTCTGTTTTTCCTCTCAGCAACTCCATTTTGTTGTGGAGTATATCTACATGTGAACTGTCTTCTTATTCCCTGATTGCATAGAAAATCAGAAAATTCATTGGAGAAATACTCTCCTCCTCCATCAGATCTTAAACATTTTATTCTTGTACCTGCCTGCTTTTCTACCATGCATTTAAACTTACGAAAACATTCAAACACTTCACTTTTCTCTTTCATGAAGTACACCCATGTTTTCCTTGAGCAATCATCAATAAAAGTTACATAAAATCTGCAGCCACCGATAGATGCATTCTTAGTTGGTCCCCATACATCCGTATGTACCAAGTCCAACAAATTTTTACTTACATGTCTTTCATGAGGGAATGGCAACCTATTTTGCTTTCCATATTGACATGCTTCACATATCTTTCCCATTTCACAATTTTTCTGTTTTGGCAGTCCAGCCACTGCATCTTTTCTCAACATATTCTTTAGGGTTTGCATACTTATGTGGCCAATCCTTTTATGCCACATTTCCACATCTGAGACTACACTCATTCCATTTGCAAACATAGCTGAAATCTGTCTAGGCATGTCAACATCCAAAATAAACATTCTTCCTTGTTGTTTTCCTTTTGCAATGAGCTTCCCATTCTTTTCTATATAGCATCCACTTTGCTTAAACTTTACTTGCATACCTTGCTCTACTATCTGTCCAACAGAAATCAGATTCTTAGCAAGATTTGGAACATGCATTACATTCAACATATACTTAGTCTTTCCTTTTTCTTCCCACAATGGAATATCTCCAACATGTTCTATTTGGTGAGTACTATTATCACCCGTCTGTACATAGCCAGGAATCTCTGGTTCTCTCAACCTTTCAAACCAGTTTGCATGTCCAGTCATATGGTTAGATGCCCCCGAGTCTACATACCATGTAAACTCTTCATTACATTTCTGTGAGCTTTCAGCCACTGCTGCTATCTCATGTTGTACCACAAATGCACCATCTTTTTCACAATCTTCACTAGTTTGGGCATAGTTATTCTGCTGTCTCTTTCCTCTTTTCTCATCATTTTGCTTCTTGTAACATTCAGCCTGTGTGTGGCCTGGTTTTCCACAATACCAACAGCCATCATCATTTACATATGTTTGCTTACCTCTACCTTGGTTGCTCCCCCTGCCTCTGTTGTTGTTTCTTCCTCTAATGGTTTGTTGTCCTCTTCCTTGATAACCATTATTGTGGGTTCTTGCTGAGCCAAATCTTCCATGGCCTCTTCCTCGGCCTCTTCCGGCACTATTATATAGGGCTTGCCCCTCATTCTCAAGATTTCCTTTATTTACATCATCCATCTGATTCCTTTCTTCTACTACAAGCATTGAAACCAGATCTGAGAAACTTGGGATACTATCCCTTGTAAGCATAGAGGTTTTAAAGCTTTTGTATTGGGGTCCCAAGCCTCTCAAGCATATTTCTACCTTATCATCGTCTTCTATCTTTACATTGATAGAAGCAAGTGATTCACATATGCTCTTTATTTTCAAGGCATACTCATTTATTGACATCTTACCTTTTTCTAAGGTATTTAGCTCAGTCTTCAACTGTAGCTTTCTAGCTTTTGTGTTTACTGCAAACAGTTTTACCAAACTGTCCCAAGCTTCTTTTGGGAGCATAGCATCCTGTATGTGCCCAAGCATCGAATCTGAGATGCTAAGTGAGAGCCAATGCATTACCTTCCTTGCCCCTTGATTCCAATCTTTGAATGCTTTAATCTGTGCTGCTGTGGCATTTTCTTCTGGGATCTCCGGAGCCTCTTCTAGGTCTCCTTCAATGTAATCCCAGTATCCTTTCCCCATTAGGAAATTTGTCATTCTAAATTTCCACGCCGGGAAATTGTTTTTATCTAGTTTCTCTGTAACTATTTGGCCCGCATTCTCTGCAGCCATTATCTCTTCCAAACTAGGTTTTCTGTTACAATTACTTCAACAAGTAACTTTCTGATTCAGATCAGCAACCAGAGAAATACCTTTCTCAGATCTATGCACTTTTGTACTCTTCTTTATGAGCAACTCTGCTCTGATACCATGTTAAGAAAACGTGAAGAAGGCACTCGGGCTCTTCTTATGTGCGCGGCGGATCGTGGTGTGCTAGATCGTTTAGTGCTCAAACACAAAAGGGAAGGGGGAAGGAGACTTACCTCTGTAGCAGCCAAAAACTTCTTCTATTTCATTATGCGCAGAGCTCTACTTGCTCTCGTTTGTTTCTCTCTCTTGCTCTCACTCTCTGAGTTCTTTCTCTCTATACTTTTTTCTCTCTCTCTTAGAGTTCTACTTCCTGTATATCTTCTCCTTCCTATTTCTTACTCTCTTACTTTCTACCTAAGTAATAAGTTACTTACGTATGCAGCTAATTAGCTATCAGTCGCTAAATAGCTGTCAGTAGCTAATTAGCTGTCAGTCGCTAAATAGCTGTCAGTAGCTAATTAGTTGTTTCTCCTTTATGTTCACAAGTAGCTAAATAACTACTATAGCTTATTTCCCAATAAGCATCGCATACCATGTTGAGCTTGCTTCTCAACATGGTGCAGACCCGGTATGAACCGGATGAGGAGTACCCGGCTACGGAGAGCCGGATGGTGCAGACCCGGTATGAACCGGATGAGGAGTACCCAGCTACGGAGAGCCGGATGGTGCAGACCCAGTATGAACCGAATGAGGAGTACCCGGCTACGGAGAGCCGGATGATACAAACCCGTTGAAGACCGGATGAGGAGTACCCGGCTACGGAGAACCGGATGAAGAGACATATTCGTAAATATGTTTCTAAGAGTCCATCGAGGCTATATTTGTAAATAGCCGAAAAGCCATATCAGTATAAATATGACTTAGGGCAAACTTTTAGGTGTAGTTGTCATTTTTTGTTGGTGCAAGAAGTGGAGAGAGCACGTAACAGTGTACAGAGAGAGAGAGAGAGAAAGAGGTCGTTGCCTCTGTTGTAACCGCCGCCTGTGGCGAAGATCGTGAGCACGAGGTCGTTGCCTCCGTGAACTCACTGTTTGTACATTCCAACGTAGTGATAGTTTGCAGCCTGTGGGCTGCCGTGGTTTTTCCCTTAGTTTGGGTTTTCCACGTAAACATCCTGTACACTCGTTTCTTCTTCGTGTCGTGCTTTATTTCCTGTTTTTTTTCTGTGTATGATTCTAAGCTCGGTTGTGGCCGAGCGTTGCGCATAAGGAGCGTTGAGTTCTCGATAGGTATCAAGTGCAACGATGGCTTGGACAAGCAGAACTCAAGGAGAGGAATTAACGAAAGGCATGGTGTCTATCGTGGAATACATGTTGAAAGTGAGAGATCGAGGGGCTCTGATCGACAAAGTTGTTGATCAAACAGTTGAGATAACTAGACGATTTGGTGGCAAGAACATCATGGATTTCCTTGCTACCTATCGGAACGAGATGCAGTAGAGGGATGTCAAAGATCTCAAACAAATTTCTAGCCTCAAACGTGTGGTGGAACCAGAGATCCGCGAGCGCATCATGGAGATCCAAAACGAGCACACAACTTGGGCGGAGTTTGAAAAGGCGCTTCTCGCTGAATACATGCTTCAAGATGCGTCATGGATGACTTGGCATACGTTAATGATTTGGATCGAGAAGAAAGGGAAGAATCAGTGTGCGTTGGGAGTATATGAGGAATTCGACTAGAAGTACAACCAACTTCCGAGTGCTGATCAACGAGTTCTCGATGGAGATAAAGTCCTGTTATTCCTAAAGGTGGTGGATACGAAAGACCGGCGAGAATTGGGCAATTTTTTGGAGGACAAAACACAACCAAATGGCTTGGTAGCGGAATGGGCGGCGGTGAAGAAGGCTTGTAGCCGTCTTGATAAGCGTCGACAATGGCAAGAGGAAACTGATATGGAGAATCCACAATCGTGGAGGAGGAAGGCACCTATGACGGTCGAGCCTAACAAGACAATCAACAATTTCGACAAGAAAGAGATGGAGGACTCTATAATCGAAGAGCTCTCCAAGAAGTTTGAAGCGGTATCGCTGGCCAGCTTACGTCGACACGGGCCCAAGGGAAAAGAAGTGTATAGATGTGTGTGGTGCGAGAGCTTCGAGCACTCGCAAAGGGAGTGCACTGACTTGCAAGACGCGATTCGCAAGAATATCATCTATTTGGACAACAACATGATTCATTCAAGCGAGACCCGGAAGCCACTATGAGTGAACTTCGGAAGAGGCGGGCTGAAAAAGATCATGGAGGAGGAAGACGCAAGGCATGTGGAAGCTATGCACTATGCTGCATCAATCGGTATACGAGTTGGAAGAGAGAATCTAAAGATGATCAAGCCGGGAGTTGGGTTTTGGCCAACAGTCTTCGAGTGAGAAAAGAAAGGCAAAATTGATTTGGAGGATCTAAAACTTGCTAATTGAAATGTGCGACAAGTTACCGGATGGTCAGATCCAGTCGACGATAACACAAGCTTTGCGGAGGTTGTGTGTGACAACTACGAAGCTCTTGTCGAACAGAAGAGGAAAAGAACTTGTGAAGAATATGGCACATCAAAGCGTCACAATACGAGGAACGCGGGGAAAGAAGGGCAAGCCCAACCTACGCCATGAAAAGAGATAGGAGAAACAAGCATGAAGATCGGTGGATCGAGCCAACCTTCTCGGATGGAAGTCGATGAATCTGTGAAGAAAGGAAAAGAACGAGCGGCGCCGACTTACAAGCTAAGGTCGGACATAGAACAAACCACTGACTTGCGGAAGGTCCTTGAGAGAAGGTTTTAGACAGTCATGTCAACCTTTGAGAGAATTGTATGGGACCGCTAAGAAGGAGTTCCAATATACTATCGTGGACCTTATTAAGCGGAAGCGACAACAATCGGATGAAGAGAAGGTGAAAACAAGTGCCATAACCATGGAAAGATCGGAAGAGGAGGAGGAAGAAGAAGTGATGGCGGACAACCATTACTCTCGGCCTCATTGGGCAAGAGCGACAACGGAGATGCCAGTGAAGATTGGGGAGAAGAAAGAGACCGTGGTATCCTTGATTGACCATGGTTCGGAGATCAACCTCATGTCGACCAAGTTCTACAAGAAAGGAAGATGGCTGATTAATACAAACCATGGATGGAAGATTCGAGCGGCAACGAAGGTCATGGAGGACTTGTACGGAGCTTGCCCCAATGTTAAAGCCACAATCGGGGATGTGGAGATGGATCAACACTTTTTCGTGCAAGATTTGGCTTCGCATCCTATCATCCTAGGACAACCGTATATCACATCGTCCTGGATGGAGACCAAGGTGTTCGATAATGGTGCAATCTTTCGCGAGTCAAGAGCCTTGACAGTCAAAGATCAGTTCAATTCCTAACGGTGCGGGCTAATCACAAAAGGAACCGAGATAGCCTTGGAGACGAATCCTCGGATTTTTAGAGCGGACTATTGAAGCGTGGGGCACAAATAGTCTGAGCAATCATAAGTCCCCACAAGGAAGCAGAATGTGTGGATTGCAAGGAGAAGCATCATGTGGCGCATGTAAACTAACACTACTCAACAAGAAGGACAAGCATCGGATACAAGACTTCGAGAAGGTGCTGAAAGAAGAAAGCATAATCGAAGAAGAAGAATTTGTGTCTCATATTCTGGAGGAAGCCTCATTTAACGACACCATTGGCGAAATCGAGGAAGTCGTGGACTTGAGCTATCCTTGCGATCAACATGTGATTTCGGTTAACTCGGTCAACATGTATGCTATCATCGATGAATATCATCGAGGCATCTTGATGGAGGAAGTCGAAGTCAACACAAAATATAAAACGGTGGATAGGAAGATCAAACCAGTTGCAGTTCCGCTACCGGAAGATAGATGGCAAAAGATGAACGAAGTTGCAAAAGATCTAAGCTTAAGGAATCCAAAGACAATAGGTCACGTCTTCACTGAAGAGACGAAAGGAAAGCTACGAGTTGGAAGGGAGTATTTCCTCCTTCCTGAAGAGGAGCAAATGTTCCGCGGAATGCTTGAAAGTCATGGGAAGGCTTTCACATTTTTCCCACAAGAAATTGGATGTCTTGACCCAAGGGCGGTAGAACCGATGGTGATCTTCACGGTGCCGCATGTGCCTTGGAGTTTGAAACCGATACCGGTTCTGAGAGCACACCTACCGAAGCTGATCGAGCTCTTAAAGGAGAAGGTGAATATGGGAATTTTGGAACCGTCGAACGCTCCTTATTCTAATAAGTGGTTCACGGTGCCAAAGAAGAATGGATCGTTGCGATTCATCCAAGATCTTCAACCGGTCAACAAGGTGACAATTCGGAATGCTGGAATCAGTCCAAGTGTGGATGAATTTGTTGAGGCGTTTGGGGGCCAGTCCATCTACTCCATTGGCGATCTCTACTCTGGATACAATCAATTCCAGTTGGTGGTCGACAATCGTGACATTACAACCATGAGGACTCTGATCGGGCTTGTGCGGATGTGTACCTTACCTCAAGGTGCAACGAATTCGGTAGCTCATATGGTGAATGCCATGAACAAGGTCTTGAAGGATTGCATCCCAGGCATCACAATGCCATTCTTGCATGACATTCCGATAAAAGGATGTTCGGATGAGGAGAAGGATGGATGCAAAAAGTTCGTCATGGATCATATGAAAGATTGCGAGAAGGTGCTCCAAAGGCTCAAAGATGCGAATTTGACATTTTCGGGAGAAAAAACCGCATTCGGGCAACTGGAGATCTTAGTAGTAGGTCACTTGTGTGGAGCATACGGTCAGAAGCCTTCGCCATTCAAGGTGAATGAGATCCAAGACCTGAAAGAAGAATGTGTAACCCAAACGGAGGTATGAAGGTTCCTTGGAGCATGCACGTTTTATCATATTTGGATTCCACACTACACCCACATTGATGAGCCATTATACGGTCTACTAAAGAAGAAGCGGAGGTTCAAATGGACGATCGACCATACTTTCACCATCCGAAGGCTGAAGAAATTATTGATGGAAGCACCTGCATTACGGATGGCGGATTATTCAAACAGCAAGCCCATTTTCGTGACCGTGGATACTAGTTCGACCGGAATTGGATGGGTTATAAACCAAGAAGATGAAGATTGCAACCGATATGCAATTCAATTTGGTGCGAAAGTGTTAAGTGATAGGCAAAGAAGGTATGCCCAAGTGAAGAGGGAGCTATGGGGAATCGTATCGGCGATCAAGTCTGATCGTGACTACCTTATTGGAGCAGAAGTCATAATCGAGATTCGAGACAAATTGCCTACCAATCTTGGGTATGATATCTGGATGTAGTACACCAGATATTGCCATGTTACGTTGGATTGCATATATCAAATCAGTCAACCCAGAGATCCGTCATGTAGCGGGGAAGCGTAATGTCGTTGCAGACATGCTATCACGAGCAAGATACGACGAAGAAGAAGATGAACATTCTGATGAAGAGGATGTTGGCTTGGATTTCTTTACAAGTTCCTACGCTTGGGTGCTGACAACTTTCATAGAAGAGGACTACGAAGGCGAATTTGTAGAGATTAGGAAATACTTGAGTTCTCTCCAAAAAGATGAATCATGGTCGACAGAAGACTTCCACCGAATTCAGAAGAAGGCGTACAAGTATTTTCTTAAGGATGGATCTCTTTGGAGACATGCAAAAAAGAAGAATGGGACTACGATGAGAGTTGTCTGCAAGCTGGAAGACCGACAAAAACTAATGTCTGAATTTCATGATAGTGTTTTTGCAGGCCATCGAGGAATATGGGTTACGTTCGCAAAGTTTAAGGAGAAATATTGGTGGCCGGGCATCTATAAAGATGTAGCAGCTTATGTGGAAACATGTAAGGAATGTCAAATGTTTTCGAATGTTCGCCATCGAGATGAACTTCATCTGACTTACCCGTTGGTTATGCATTACAAGTGGATGGTGGATATCGTAATGATGCCAATGGGGTGATGGCAGATGAAGTATCTTGTGCTCGCGAGAGAGGATCTTGCCAATCAAGTTGAAGGGCGAGCATCGAGAACTAAGGAGACATCATCAGTATGCAGATTCCTTCTTGAAGATGTTATTTGTAGATATGGATGCATCGGTGTCGTGAAGAAAACCGTCCATAGGCGGAATCGGCGCACCAAGGCGTGGGAACCGGTTCTTCACGCGCGCACGCTCCAAGTAGTACATAGAAGCGAATTAGGAGGATAATCGGCAGGAACGGGCCCTAACTCAAGTGGAGACAAAGACCGCGCGAACAGTCTTTTCGGTCGCGCGCGCGAACTGTACGAGTCGGCGGCGTAACTACGCGGATGCGTGAAAAACGGAGCGGATCCCTGTCCAAAAGGGACAGGGAATAAAGCTGACAGGACGGCCTGCTCGTCGGCCTATATAAGGAGCGGGAAAGAGCTGTTGCAGATATATCTCGCGCAGAGAGGACGAAGTGCTGCCGGACCGTTTCTGGACGCTTCGCTCTCTGTTTCCTTCCGACTTGAGCTCCATAGCTTTCCGTGCAGGGTTCCGAGGAGGCTCGCGCTGTTTTCGAGGAACGCCCGAGTGCTTCCGGCAGCACCTCCGACCAGCTACAGCCCCTTTGAGCGTCGAAGTGAACAGGCATCGGCATCTGTTCGCCGGCCTGTTCGGTCGTAACCAACCTGTGCCCCGTCGAGGGTTGTAGTCGTGTTAGCCGTTTTTCTTAATATACACATTTAGCCATTCGCATCTGTCTGTGTCGGTGTCTGTTCGTGTTCTCCGTGCTGAAGGGCCGTGTCCCTGTGTACCCCCGGTCCTGCGTAGCCGGTTCTCTCTCTTTCCCCTCCCTCGCTTGCTCTTTGGTTCGAGACCCCCGCGGTCCCGCCTCGATTCCACACGCACTTGCATAATATCCCGACATCTTGGTGAACCCGACGTGAAAGAGGCGGCAGAAGAGCAGAAGATGAGGGGGTCGGATCTCGCAGAGGCCATGGCTTCGGCCGTGGATCGGATTGTAAACGCGCGCGAGAGCACCGGTGCCCTCGACAGAGCTATTGAGGCGGTCGTCGGTACGATCGGCCGGTTCGATGGGAAGGATGCCACGAAGTATTTGGCGTCCTACGGTGCAGAGATGCTGATGCGGGACATTCCGGAAGGAAGGCGTCTTGCCGGATTTCCCCGAGTGGCGATGCCGAGCATCCATGCGGAGGTGCTCGAGGTGCGGGCGGAGAGCCGTACCTGGGAGGAGTTCGAAGGTCGGCTCCTAGAGAAATACGGGCTGGACGACGCGCTCCGGCTTTCGAAGCGAAGGTTCATGGAATGGGTGGAGTCCCCGGGGAAGGGAAGAAACGCGTCGGCACTCCTCCGGGAGTTCGAGGAAAACTTTGCGCGCCTTTCGGCGCTCGACCGAACCATCCTGGACACGAGCCGGGTCTTGCTGTTTGTCAAGTCGGTCGACGAGCGGGATCGGGAGCAAGTGGGCCTCTTGCTGGAAACCGAAGACGGGCTCACTACCGACTGGGCGGCTGTCAAGAAGGTCTGTGGCCGTTTCGACAAACGGCGAGAATGGGCGGATAACGGGGTAACCGGGTCGGGCTCGGTCGCAGCAAGGAAGTTCGAACCAGCGCCACAGGTGCGAAAGGAAGAGACCCGAGAGTGGTTGGAAACCGGTTCGGCTTCGACCGGCGTAGTCAGAGGCTCAACCGGAGGAGCGGCGCTGGAGGAATTGACGAGGGCGGTAAAGGACCTCCAAATCGCGCAAGCCCGAAGGGAAGGTGGCGAACCGGCTCGTGACCGACGGCCGGCGGCAGGAAACAGGTGCATGTGGTGCGATGAAGTCGGCCACATTCGGAAGGACTGCGGCGACTTCGCGGAGGCGCTGAGGGACAGGGTGGTGTACCTGTGGGAAGGACGGGTGCATGCCAGCGACACCCGAAGGGCCCTGAGCCGAAACGACGGAAAAGGTGGTATGAAAAGGTTGATGGAAGAGGCGGCGGCCCGACACGCGGAAACCGTCCACTACTCGGCGTCGGCCGGCATTCGAGTCGGGGGCGGCGAGGCCCGAAGGGAAAGCAAAGCCGGATTCTGGCCGACGATGCTGGAAGGCCTTGCCGGTGCAAGGCTTAAAGGGGAGGAATCGGACCGTGCGGAGAAACGGGTACGGGAGATGACCGGGTGGAGCGACCCGGTCGAGGAACGGACGGGCTTCGTGGAAGCCGCTTGCCAGAACTACGAGGCTCTGGTAGAAGAGAAGCGGGTGGGGAAACCCGGGACGACCGGGCCCTCACAACGATACGAGACCCGGTCCGGGCCACGACGGGACGAATCCGGCGGGGCCGGCACGCAAGATAAACCCCAGAAGGGCGGGTACCGTCTGGGGACGGAGATAGAAAGGACCACGGACTTACGGAAGGTCCTGGAGGAACGGATCCTCGACAGCAAGGTGGAGCTGTCGTTACGAGAGGTGCTGGGAATCGCCAAGAAGGAGTTCCACGACTCCATCGTGGACTTGGTGAAACGGAAGAGGCTGTCGACGGAGACAGAACCGGAAAGACCGGTGGAAGTGCGGACGACGCACCTAGACGACATGGCGCTGGGAGACGAGTGGGCGGAAAGCCACTATTCGAGGCCACACTGGGCCCGAGCGACCACGGAAACCCCGGTGAAGATCGGCGATGTCCAGGAACCGGTGACAGCTTTGGTGGACCACGGATCGGAGATCAATTTGATGTCCATGGACTTCTATAAGAAGGGCAAATGGCCGATCAACACCAAGCACGGGTGGAAAATAAGGGCAGCAACGCGCGCCACCGAGGAACTGCACGGGGCCTGTCCGAATGTGCGAGTCAAGATTGGCGACGTCGAGATTGACCAGCACTTCTTCGTGCAGGAGACGTCTTCGCATCCGGTCATTCTGGGAGAGCCGTACATCACGGCGGCGCGAATGGAGACCAAAGTGCTGGACAATGGTTCGGCCTACGCGAGAGTCAAAAGCCAAGACGGGCGCCATTCGGTCCAGTTTCTGACGGTAAGGCCGAACCACGAACGTAACCGCGATTCCCTCGGTTCCGAAACCCGAGAGGATTTTTAGAGAGGACTGCCAAGGCGTGGGGCCACGACAGTTCGGATGCTCCGGGAAAACCCCACATCTGTACAATAAAACCGTGTACAATAGGTAGGAAATTTTGCTTCTCCGACAGCGGAGCATGTACGATGGTCGGCATCACCGGCCGAGAGAAAACAAAGACGGAGGGGAGACTTCGGGCGTGCGGAGTTCTCGGCTCTGACGAAGGAATCAACGGAGCCGTGGAGGCAGTCTCTTTCGACGACACCTTGGGAATGCTGGGGAAGGTAGTCGAAGAAGACCTTAACGAAGACCGGACGATACCGGTATGTTCCGAAGAAATGTACGAAGTCATCGCGGACTTCGGTCGAGGGCTCGAGTCGGAACGGACGGCCCGGGTGAGCACCAAGTACAAGACGGTGGACCGGAAGGTGAGGCCAGTTGCGGCGCCCTTACCGGAGGGCAGTGAATCCCGGATTAAAGGGGTTGCATCGGACCCCAGCTTACGAGATCGGGCCTGCATAGGACACACCTTCACCAACGAGACGCTCCGCGAGCTGAAGATCGGTGGGGGCGGGTTCCTACTGCCGGCGGAGGAAGACCGGTTCCGGAGAATGCTCGGAAGGCACGGGAAAGCCTTCGCATTCTCGCCGGAGGAAATCGGGTGCGTGGACCCGACGATCGTAGAGCCGATGGTGATATTCACGGTACCGCATGTACCGTGGAATCTCAAGCCAATTTCGGTTCCGAGAGCTCACATCCCGAAGTTGATGGAGCTGTTGAAGCAGAAAGTTGATATGGGCATTCTCGAGCCGTCGAGCGCCCCGTATTCAAACCGCTGGTTTACCGTACCAAAGAAAAACGGATCATTGCGCTTCATTCAGGACCTGCAGCCGGTCAATAGAGTGACCATTCGGAACGCGGGGATCGGACCGACCATAGACGAGTTCGCGGAGGCCTTCGCCGGAAGGTCGATTTACTCGGTCGGTGATCTATACTCAGGGTATGACCAGTTCCAGCTAGCCGTGGAGAGCAGAGACATTACGACGATGCGAACTCCCCTCGGCCTAGTGCGGATGTGTACGCTGCCGCAAGGAGGGACCAACTCGGTGGCCCACATGGTGAATGCGATGAACAAGGTGCTGAGGGACTGCATCCCGAACATCACCATGCCGTTTCTAGACGACATCCCGATCAAGGGATGCCCGGTAGAAGAGAAGGACGAGACGATCGGGCCGGACGGATGCCGGCGATTCGTGACGGCGCACATCGACGACTGCGAGAAGGTGCTGCAAAGGCTAGAGGAGGCGAGGCTCACCTTCTCGGGGGAGAAATCAGCCTTCGGGCAGTCGGAAATCATGGTGGTCGGACACTTATGTGGGCCATATGGCCGGAAACCGTCTCCGGCAAAGGTAGAAGCCATCTCCGCGATGAAGCCCGACTGCAGCTCGGTCACGGAAGTGCGAAGATTCCTGGGGGCATGCGCATTCTACCACATATGGATCCCGCATTACGCCCACGTTGCGGAGCCGCTATACGGATTACTGAGGAAAGGGCGAAGATTCGAATGGCTAGACAAGCACACGGAGTCGGTCCGGAAGCTGAAGGAGGCTCTTTCGGCAGCACCGGCGCTCCGAAAGGCCGTCTACAGGAAGGGCACCCCAGTGTACATAACGGTTGACACGAGTCCGACCGGAATCGGGTGGGTCGTCAACCAAGAAGACGAGGACGGCAATCGGTTCCCGATCCGATTCGGTGCGAAGGTCCTCAGCGAACGGCAGCGAGGATACGCCCAGGTTAAACGCGAACTCTGGGGTATCGTTTCGGCGGTGAAGGCCGACAAGGACTATCTGATCGGGACGGAGGTAATCATAGAGACGGATTGCATGCCGATTCTCGGCATGATTTCCGGATGCGCGACGCCGGACCTGGCAATGCTCAGGTGGATAGCGTATATCAAGTCCCTAGACCCGGTAATACGACACATTTCCGGGAAAGACAACGCCATGGCCGACATGCTTTCAAGGGCGAGATTCGATGACGAGGGCGGCATGGTTTCGGAGGACGAAGACGTCGGCGTGGACTTCTTCGAGACTGCGTATGTAACAACAGACGGAACAAGCACTCCGGCGCTTAACGACTTCGACGCGAGCAAGTACGACGGGGAGTGGCTGCAGATCGGTGGGTTTCTGAAGACAATGACGCCCGATGCGTCATGGACGAAGGACGAGGCCGACCGGATCCGGAAGAAAGCGTACCGGTTCTTTCTCCGGGATAGCTGTCTATGGAAGCACCCGAAGAAGAAGGACGGCGTTCCGCTCCGGGTGGTGGCGATGAAGGAAGAACAGGAGGAGCTGCTGACGGCCTACCACGACAGCCCTTGGGCTGGACACCGTGGAACATGGGCTACGTTTGAGAAACTGAAGGGGAAGTATTGGTGGCCGGGGCAGTACCAGGACGTGCATCGGTTCGTGACAACTTGCGAGAGCTGTCAGATGCACTCCACAGTCCGACATCGGGACGAGCTTCACCCCACGTACCCTCCGACCATCCACTTCAAATGGATGGTAGATCTGGTGACGATGCCAATGGGAGTAGGACAGATGCGGTACCTGGTCCTAGCGCGGGAGGATCTGACGAACCAGGTGGAAGGCCGGGCCCTTCCGAACAAAACAACCGCGGCCGTATGCCGGTTCCTAGTCGAGGACGTGATATGCCGGTATGGGTGCGTCGGAAAGATCGTGGCTGACCGAGGGGAGTTGGACGCCGAAGAAGCCGCGGAGCTGTTCGACCGGCTGGGAGTCAAGCTCTCGCTCACCACTGCGTACAATCCGGAGGCGAATGGAAAGGTGGAGCGCGGACACGGACCGATCGTCAAGGCGTTGGTTCGGGCATGCAGAGGCCGAGTCGGTAACTGGCCGCGGCTGCTACCTTATGCTTTGTGGGCGGACCGGACCACGCACAGTTCGGTAACCGGGTACATGCCGACGGAGCTCATGTTCGGCCAGAAGCCGATCATGCCGATGGAACGGACGATCTCCTCGTGGGCAACGGTCGACTGGAGGGACGAGATGAGCCGGGAGGAGTTGTTGGCCGCGCGCATACGACAGCTCGAGCGGAGACCGGAGGACGTGGAACTGGCTGCGGAGAAGCTCCGAGTGGCGAGGAGAAAGAACAAAGCCAGGTTCGACCGAACGCACCGGCTCCGACCGAAGAAAATCGAAGAAGGTGACTGGGTGCTCGTCTACGATAGCAGCCTCGACAACCAGCACCGAGCTACACGGAAGTTCGCACGAAGGTGGTTCGGGCCTTACGTGGTACGGAGCGCCAATGACAACGGGACATACCACCTGGCGGAACTCGACGGCACGAGAATGACGATACCGGTTGCAGGGAAACGGATCAAAGCGTTCAAGAAGCGACACGACGACGAGCCAGACCCGGCTCTCCTGGTCGGCAGTGACGAACGATCCGAAAACGAGGAAGAACCGACGGGCGAGGAATGAAGACGGGCCGGTTTTCTCCGTCCCAACCCTCTTGGCGCATACCGGAGGATGCGCGGTTAGGTGGGGGCGGATGTCGTGAAGAAAACCGTCCATAGGCGGAATCGGCGCACCAAGGCGTGGGAACCGGTTCTTCACGCGCGCACGCTCCAAGTAGTACATAGAAGCGAATTAGGAGGATAATCGGCAGGAACGGGCCCTAACTCAAGTGGAGACAAAGACCGCGCGAACAGTCTTTTCGGTCGCGCGCGCGAACTGTACGAGTCGGCGGCGTAACTACGCGGATGCGTGAAAAACGGAGCGGATCCCTGTCCAAAAGGGACAGGGAATAAAGCTGACAGGACGGCCTGCTCGTCGGCCTATATAAGGAGCGGGAAAGAGCTGTTGCAGATATATCTCGCGCAGAGAGGACGAAGTGCTGCCGGACCGTTTCTGGACGCTTCGCTCTCTGTTTCCTTCCGACTTGAGCTCCATAGCTTTCCGTGCAGGGTTCCGAGGAGGCTCGCGCTGTTTTCGAGGAACGCCCGAGTGCTTCCGGCAGCACCTCCGACCAGCTACAGCCCCTTTGAGCGTCGAAGTGAACAGGCATCGGCATCTGTTCGCCGGCCTGTTCGGTCGTAACCAACCTGTGCCCCGTCGAGGGTTGTAGTCGTGTTAGCCGTTTTTCTTAATATACACATTTAGCCATTCGCATCTGTCTGTGTCGGTGTCTGTTCGTGTTCTCCGTGCTGAAGGGCCGTGTCCCTGTGTACCCCCGGTCCTGCGTAGCCGGTTCTCTCTCTTTCCCCTCCCTCGCTTGCTCTTTGGTTCGAGACCCCCGCGGTCCCGCCTCGATTCCACACGCACTTGCATAATATCCCGACATCGGCAAGATAATGGTTGATAGAGGCGAGATGGACGCCAAGGAAGCTAAAGAATTCTTCTCTAGGATGGGAATCAAATTATCTCTTACCACGGTGTCATGAAGATTTCCAACTTTGGTGTGAAACCGGAATGGAATGGGCAAGTCAGCAATGTGCAACATGTGCACATGTATAGTAGGAAAATAGTGTATAGAATAAGGGGGAGAATTTATCCCACATTGTAACGTCCCTCCCTCCTTGGGCTATAAAAGGAAGGGAAGGGTCTCTTGTGAAGGGGTTGCCTATTTTGAGTGATAGAGGTATGCCACTTAGGTCGAGGGTTTCTATTTCGATTTTAGGGTTTCTTCTAGGGTTTTACTATTCTTCTTCTTCTTCTTCATACCATTTCGGGTTTAGGGTTTCGCATAGGGTTTCTTCTTCATCTTCTTCTTTACTTTACTTATCCAGTTAGGGTTCCATACATTGTTTTCGTTCGGCCTCTTAATATAACTCGTTTGTGTATCTTGCCTCCATCCATTCTATGTTTATGTCCTATTCTTTCTCCTCTCCTCTCGAGCTAAGCTTCCATTCCCCCTCTACTCCCTAGTCCAAGACCCTCGTGGTCCCGCCTAAGATCTTACACGTACTCGCGGAATACCACGACAACGTGGACCAGCTGGTAGCTGCATCAGCTGACATGTTGGAGTCTGTGAACCCTTCCAACATGGGATTGTCTGAGTCGTACCGGTGTCGCGTATTTCCACACGTGCGTGTAAAATAAGGCGGGACCACGGGGGGCTCGGACTAGGGAGTAGATGGGAAGATGGGTATGAGCAAAGTGGAACAGATTAACATGGTAGAGAAAGTAGAAAGAGACAAGATTTATGAAGTTATGTATATTATGGGCATGAAAGCCGCCATGCGATTACAACCGCGACCGCGTGGGCCGGACTCAAAACAAAAGTAGAGTGTAAACCCTAATCAAATAAGTAAAGAAAGAGATGAAGAAACCCTAGTAGAAACCCTAAACCAAATAGAAACCCTTGACCTAAGTGGTATACCTCTTCTCACTCAAAATAGGCAACCCCTTCAATGGTGCCCCTTCCTCTCCTTTTATAGCATAAGGAGAGAAAGACGTTACAAAAAGGAGAGACTAAATATCCCCTTCATTCAATGGGGATATTTGCTTAGATTCTAGGAGGAGGGATTGATGGGGTCTTAGCTCCCACTCCTCACACATACTACTATGCCCATTACTCACCTCATACTCTACAAAGTGCACATCAAATTTATGCCTCTACGAACTTCGTGGTGCACCTTTAGCACCTTAGATTATTACCCTTCCCATTACATTTTGTTTACTTATTCTTATTACACAAATTTACAAGTGCACGTGCCACGTTGCACATCCCCATTTTATTTGTCCCTCCCGGTTTTCTCACCGTAGTCGGAAATCTTCATGACATCCGCCCCCACCAAACCGCACATCCACCGGTATGTGCCAAGAGGGAAAAGGTGAGAGATTTTGGTGACGGTGATCAACTGGGCCCTCCGCCGTCCCGGCACCCGACCGCCTTGTTGGCTCCTTCCGGCCCTGATCCGTCGGCTCCATCCAATCCACCATATCCAACGTTCGAGCCTTCCTCCCCGATCGGTCCTCTCAAACGCCGTCGTCGACCCGGCCACTCCGACTTTGTCCACCATGTATGCCCTTCGATTGGACCCCCGGTCACTTCGGTTGTATGTCGGATTCTGCGCCTTGCGTGCCGCGTATGTCCCTCCATCGGTTCGATCGTCTCTACGTCCCGAACACCTCCGCGTGCCGACTCTCTCCGCTCCGCACTCGCCTTCCGTAGGCTCTTCCGTGTGCCATTATCGTTCCCCGAACGTGCACTCATTCTTCGGTCCTTAGGCGACCCCATTACGCACTCCTCGCTTCCCCCTTGCTCGTCGTGCTCTCTCGTCGTAGAGCGTACCATCATACCAACCCCCGTGTCGGTGTCCTTCACGGCTCTTGTTACCGCTTCGCCTCAACTTGCGCCCTCTTGGCCTCGCATGTCCTCCAAGACGCCACGCTTTCTCTTCCCGGCTTGTACCCCTTTGTTCTCCGCACACCATCCTTCTCTCCCGTCGTTCATCCGCCGATCACGGCTTGTATCCCTTTGCTTGCCTCTCAAAGGCTTGACCGGTCCGCTATTTCCGGTCACTCATTGCCGCTCTTCCAGGTGCATGCTTACTTCTTGGCCCTTCACCAGTCGTAGTGCATGCTTCGTTTTACGCCATTCACTCGTCGTAGACCTGACCTCCGCATCGGCCTCTTCTCCCTTTGTTGCCGTAGCCTATTCCGACTCGGGCTTGCCGTCTTGGCCCCGCTCGTCCATTATTTTCATACCGGATACCCGCTCCGGTAACCGACTCCTCGCCGCCACCCGCCATCTCTCCGGTCTTACGTTGATCCGCGACCGCCGAAGTTTCTAGAATAGGTGTGGAGGGTCTCGCCCGTTTCCGGTCTTTCACGGAACCATAGTCGTCATGCCCGCTTGGCCTCCTTCTCGCGCTCACCGGCTCCCACCATGTGTTGCGAATCGTCCTCCCCAATCTCCAATCATGTCAGCTTGGTCCTTGCCCGGTTCGGTCCCGACCGATCATGTTCCGGTTTGGTCGGCTTCCTTCCATAATCGTAACTGGCTGGTAAGAGTTCGGCCGAACACTTCCGGTCTTGCCAGCTCTTCTTTAGTTTGGGCCCGGTTGACCGGCCCCCGCTTCATTCTTTTCCCAGTTCGCCCTCTGGTAGGGTCAATTCCCAACTCTCTCCTTGTTGCCGCTCTCGGCCTCTCCTTCGGTCCTTTCGTATATGCCCGTTCCGGGGCTCGCATCCTCCTCTTCGTTTCGGTCACCCGCCTTGCCGCCTCCACCGTCGGTCACTCTAAGTCTCATACCGTCTCTCGAGCTTGATGCCGGAGTCTATAGAACCGGTGCGGGTAAGATCCCGGCACCGCCGCTCGTTATGTCCGTAGTCACCTCCATCCGGACGTCGTTGTTCATGGCTACCCCGTCTCAGATCGCGGAAGCCTTGATTACGCTTGCCGCCTCCTCTTCCTCGATCTCCTTGCCGTCGTCTTGGTTGCCCGCCTTGCCGCCGCCACCGTCTGTCACTCTAGGTCTCATACCGGCTCTCGGGCCGGATGTCGGATTCTCTAGAACCGGTGCGGGTAAGATCCCGGCACCGTCGCTCATTATGTCTGTAGCCACCTCCATCCGGACGTCGTTGTTCGTGGCTACCCCGTCTCCGATCGCGGAAGCCTCGATTACGCTTGCCGCCTCCTCTTCCTCGATCTCCTTGTTGTCGTCTTGGTTGCCCGCCTTGCCGCCGCCACCATTCATCACTCTAGGTCTCACACCGACTCTCGGGCTGGATGCCGGAGTCTCTAGAATCGGTGTGGGTAAGATCCCAGCACCGTTGCTCGTTATGTCCGTAGCCACCTCCATCCGGACATCGTTGTTCGTGGCTACCCCGTCTCCGATGGCGAAAGCCTCGATTACGCTTGCCGCCTCCTCTTCCTTGATCTCCTTGCCGTCGTCTTGGTTGCCCGCCTTGCCGCCGCCACCGTTCATCACTCTAGGTCTCACACCAGCTCTCGGGCCCGATGCCGGAGTCTCTAGAATCGGTGCGGGTAAGATCCTGGCACCGCCGCTCGTTATGTCCATAGCCACCTCCATCCGGACGTTGCTGTTCGTGGCTACCCCGTCTCCGATCGCGGAAGCCTCGATTACACTTGCCGCCTCCTCTTCCTCGATCTCCTTGTCGTTGTCTTCGTTGCCTGCCTTGCCGCCGCCACCGTTCATCACTCTAGGTTTCACACCGGCTCTTGGGCCGGACGCCGGAGTCTCTAGAATCGGTGTGGGTAAGGTCTCGGCACCACCGCTCGTCTCCTCCCCGCTTGATGTTTCGGGCCACCATGTCCTGAATCCTCCGCCCACTCTCGAAGTGGCGCTCCCCGCTTCGTAGTCACTGGCCTCATCCATGGCCATCCCTTTTCCGCAAGACGAGAGGGTTGCTTGCTCCGCACCCTCTCCCACGTAGTCGTTGCACGCTCTTCCGGCCTCCGCATAGGCCCCATCGTCCACACATAGGGAGGTTTCTTCCTCCGCATCCTCCGATCGTCTCTGGCCCACCTCCATAATAAGCCCTTCTTCGGCTTCGAACTTCGCCTTCACGCTCTCGCACACCTCCCATACCAACGCCTCTAGGTCGTACTCCTCCGGTTGATCGCGTGTCGAGCTCTCTTCCGGCGGTAGTGCGTGGCCGCTCACCGCCCTCTCTTCTCCGCCGCTCGCGGGCCATGTTGTTTCCGACCGCTTCCCATCAGGTTGTCGGCATACCCACTCTGGTTTCGTGTATCCATATGCCTCCAATAAAGCTCCCTCAAGGGACTCCCATGACTCGTGAGCTTCTTGAAGCTCCTTGACCTGTTTGTGCACTGATACGGCCGCCACTCGACGAAAATATTCTTACCGCATCTCTTTGTCCATGCCCCTCTTCGTTATCTCGGCATTGTACGCTTCCAAGAACCTCAGGACATCGTCCCCGTTGAATCGGCCAACTCGATCAACCACCCTCTCGACGGCTTGTTAAGTCGCATCTCGCCTCACCTTCCGTCAAGCATCCATCACAATCTTCGCCATCATCTCCGCAAAGTCGAAGTCTTCGTCTTCCGTCTTCATCCTCCCTTGCCGCCTCTTCACATCAAGTTCACCAAATATGTCCCGTATTTCCGCGCGTGCGTGTAGAATAAGGCAGGACCACGGGGGCCTCGAACTAGGGAGTAGATGGGAAGACGGGTATGAGCAAAGTGGAACAGATTAACACGATAGAAAAAGTAGAAAGAGACAAGATTTATGAAGTTATTTATATGATGGGCATGAAAGCCGCCATGCGATTACAACCGCGGCCGCGTGGGCTGGACTCAAAACATAAGTAGAGTGTAAACCCTAATCAAATAAGTAAAGAAAGAGATGAAGAAACCCTAGTAGAAACCCTAAACCGAATAGAAACCCTCGACCTAAGTGGTATACCTCTTCTCACTCAAAATAGGCAACCCTTCAATGGTGCCCCTTCCTCTCCTTTTATAGCATAAGGAGAGAAAGTTGTTACAAAAAGGAGAGACTAAATATCCCCTTCATTCAATGGGGATATTTGCTTAGATTCTAGGAGGAGGGATTGATGGGGTCTTAGCTCCCACTCCTCACACATACTACTATGCCCATTACTCACCTCGTATTCTACAAAGTGCACATCAAATTTATGCCTCTACGAACTTCGTGGTGTACCTTTAGCACCTTAGATTATTACCCTTCCCATTACATTCTGCTTACTTATTCTTATTACACAAATTTACAAGTGCACGTGCAACATTGCACATCCCCATTTTATTTGTCCCTCCCGGTTTTCTCACCGTAGCCAGAAATCTTCACGACACCGGAGACACGCACTAGAGGTGCCTTTTGTCACAGACACACCAAGCGCAGACTCAAACGGAGCACGGATGATGGGGCTACGAGCATGGAACTTAAGAAGCTAGGAATGACACAAGAGCAGGAAGACAGAGATGAAGGAGGAGACAAGATGGAATGAAATGAGCATACTAGATTGATGGGTCAATAACTGGTGTTAAATCCCTTGAAAAGGGACGAAGGAGGTTACAAGTATTTATATATGTTCCGAGATTGAATATCTCTAGAATATACTGGAGAAATATCTTTAGAATATACTCGTCTAAAATATGTCGTACAATATTTCTAGAATATACTATTGACTAGAATATTCTGATTCTTAAAATTTACTACGTGATAGACTATAGAATACTAAAGTTTTATATACAAATGCATGCTCATATCAAGATGGTTGAGAATGACATCTTGTAGTTGTGAGGTTGCAAGTTCAATCCTCACTAATTACGTATTTGACATCATTGTGTCGTGACATTATCCTCCCCTTTACGGCCGCCTTTTCGAAAGTGTGGTGTAGGGGTGGGCGGGGATTGGAGCACTGACAAGCGTGAGGAATCATATATTGTCCTCACCGGAGACTAGAACACCAATGGACATGAGTGACCATGTGCAGTCCTCCCCGGAGATTGGAACACTGAGGGTGTGAGCGATCATGTACAGTTCTCACCAAAGATTTGAACCCCGACGGGTGTGAGCGACCATGTGTGGCCCTCACCGGAGATTTGAACCCAAACGGGTGTGAGCGACCATGTGTGGCCCTTACTGAAGACTTGAACCTAGACGGGTGTGAGCAACCATGTGTGGCCCTCACCGAAGACCACAACATGAACAAACATGAGACACCATGTGCGGTCCTCACCGGGAACATGAACAAGCATGAGCGACCATCACTGGGAACTCGAACACGAACGAGAGTGAGCGACCATGCGACCCTCACTGGGAACTCAAACATGAATGAGAGTGAGTGACCATGTGGCCCTCACCGAGAACTCGAACAGGAATGAGAGTGAGCGACCATGCGGCCCTCATCGGGAACTCGAACGCGAACGGGCGTGCGCGACCATGCGGCCCTCACTGGGAACTCGAACACGAATGGGCATGAGTGACCATGTGTGGCCCTCACCGGGAACTCAAACACGAATGAGCGTGAGCAAACACATGTGGTCCTCATCGGGAACTAGAACATGAACAACGTGAGTGAACACGTGTAGTTCTCATTGGGAACACAAACAGCAACGGGCGAAGGAGTGCAAGTGAAGCAGTTGACTCGACTTCTTCTATTATGAGAGGGTAAATAGTCTAGGTTAACCCAAAACACGGCACGAACGGTAGTGCTAGCGAGAAACCAACGCGATCCTCACTAGGAAAGTGAGTAGTTGTGATCCCCACTGAACTAGAAGGTGAGCGATTGAAATCGGTCCTCGTCAAAGGAAAGTGGCACGAGACTTGAACTAAAATGAAAATGGAGTGCAAGCGAGCAATGATTCGATCCCCACCAAGAAAGTGAGTGGTTGTAACCCCCACCAAAACTGGGAAGGTGAGCGATCAAAAGCAATCCTCACCAAAATCGTGATGCAAAATGATACCTATAAATGATAACAAGTAGTGTTGATTACGATGAAGGTTGGGCGAAGAGGTGTTGAAACCGATGATGTCGAAGACTAGGATGTTGATGACGGTAACACTGGAAGCAAAGACGATAACAAAGAGGGGTGATGCTTCCAGTTGGAAGGGATTCAAATTGTCACAAACACGCCAAGCACGGACTCAAACGGAGCACAAATGATGGGGCTATGAGCGTGGAACTTAAGAAGCTAGGAATGACACAAGAGCATAAAGACATAGATGAAGGAGGAGACAAGATGGAATGAAATGAGCATACTAGATTGATGTGTCAATGACTGGTGTTAAATCCCTAGAAAATGGACTGAGGTTACAAGTATTTATACATGTTCCAAGATTGAATATCTCTAGAATATACTGGAGAAATATATCTAGAATATACTCGTCTAGAATATGTCGTACAATATTTCTAGAATATACTACTAACTAGAATATTCTGATTCTGAAATGTATTATATGCTAGACTATAGAATACTAAACTATTATATACAAATGCATGCTCATATCAAGATGGTTGACCATGACATCTTGTAGTTGTGAGGGTGCAGGTTCAATCCTCACTAACTACGTATTTGACATCGCCTTTCAAGTACCGAAATATCCATTTGGTCGCCGCCCAATGCTCCTTGGAGGGATTGCTCATCAATCGAGTGACAACTTCGAGTGCATATGCGATGTCCGGCCTAGTGCAAACCATTGCATGCATCAGGCTTCTGACTATTGAGGCATACAGTATTTTATTCATCTCAGCTTTCAGACATTCCTCATTATTCCTCTCTAGCCGAATGGCTCAGAGGGACGTCTCCGATATGCTCGATGGGATGAGGGGTGTCGTTGCCCGTTTCGACAACCCCCCCTTGTTCCGGCTTCACTAGAGTCGAGAATCACTCCTTGTGGTTTGTCATATGGTTCGATGCTCCGAAATCCATGTACCACACCTCTGTCACGGATTAGTAGACAAGGCTAAATACTAAGAGAGAGCAAGAGCATAAGCAAGAGAACAAGAAAGGAGAGAGAGAAGAGACAAGATAACAAGAACTAATATTATGCTTCCGTAACTAGTGTTGTTCACCTTGATTGTAATCAAGGTGCACCCGAGTATTTATACAAGAATGTGGAGGTATGCATGTAAGCTAGGAAACATTAAAGCAGGAATCGTCTCCAAGGCGGATGATCACATCCCAATCACATCGAAGAAAAGAGTGCATAGTGCCTCTGAGTCGAGTAGTCCAATGAAGACAACTACTGATTCACTGTCGTCCAAGTATGAAGACTTCGGAGACGTGTTTGCGAAAAAGAATGTTGATCGCTTGCCCGAGCATCGACCCTATGATTGTCTGATTGATCTGTAAGACGGTGTCGGTTCTCCCTTCGGCCTAATTTATGCATTGTCAAAACCAGAACTCTCGGCGCTCTGAACTTATCTTGATGATGTCATGGGCTACTTCATTAGCTTTGATTCACCTATTTGAACTCTGAATTCTGATATCATACGAGGACACCAAAAGACCCAATTTAGCTTGTTTTACAATTCAGGATAACCTTTTGTTTCGAGATAATCTTTTGTATATCCCAGAAAGACCGTGTCAGACCAGGGTGCTCTAAGAGTGTCACGACGATCCACTTGTTGGTCATTTTGGCATTGCGAAAACCTTGGAGTTGATATCTCGCGGGTACTAGTGGATTGAACCATGGAAATTGGTCAAAGAGTTCGTGAAGTCATGCGATGCATGTGCTCGCTCCAAAGAATCTCATCATCGACCATATGGTCTCCTTAACCTCTCCCAATCCCCAAATGGCCTTGGGCCTCTCTTTCCATGGATTCCATCACTGACCTTCCCTTTGTTGGTGGCTACGACTTGGTGTTCGTCATGGTCGATCGCTTCACCAAGATGGTCCATTTTGCTCCATGTGCCAAAACCATTACCAAAGAGGAGACAGCCGATTTGTTTTTCAAAAATGTGGTTCGACTACATGAACTCCCAGATGATATCACTTCTAATTGAGGACCACAATTTGTTTCCAATTTCTGGCGGCGCCTTCTGCAAACCTTCGGTTGTACTGTGAATTTATCTTCAGTCTATCATCCACAAACTGATGGACAAACGAAGTGGTGTAAACGATTACTTGCGGAAGCGTTAGAGAACAGAGAAAGCAGAGATACACAAAGTACACGGGAGAGACAGAGAGAGCAGAACGTAAAAGCTATATTCAAAAACGATATAGACACTCTGTGTTTACAACTGTGCTCAGTAGCACTATTTATACAAGTCCTCGTGGGACTGACAGAAGTACCGCGCACTTCAATGCTCACACGAGCATCTGACACTTACTACGAGACTATAACTGCCTAGTAGTCTAAACTAATACCAGGCCTCTGGTTACCGTCTGGATCCGGCTAACCGGCTCCCCAGCTCACCGGCTCTGTTGCTTGCCGGCTCGGTTGCTCATGGCTTACCGATCCATCTCGCTTGCCGGCTCGGGCTTATTCAGCCGATCCGGCTCCAATTGAGCTTGCCGCTCAACACTCCCCCTCAAGCTCAACTTGAGGTTGGATCCTAGTGTCAGCCTCTGTGGCAGTCGGTTCTTCTAACCGACTTCTCCTGGCGTCGCTCCGCCTTGCTCGCACTCCTCGTCCGGTCCGGTTCTGTTTGTCGTGACCCTTCTGGTTTTGCGCGCCTCGACCTTCTCGGTCGGGATGTCTACTCAATAGGCCCCTCTCAGCTCCTTTGTTGTTATGACTCCAGCGCTTGCCGATCCGTCGGTTCCTCCGCGATGGCATCGACTCTCGCTGCATCCGTGTCTACTTGGCCTTGAATTGATCCGGTTCTTCCGAATCTGTCTGTTGAACCGAATCGACTGTCTCCGATTCGTTCCAGCTCTTGTCTGAATCGGTTACTCCCGATTCGTCTTCTGGTTCCAAACCCTTCACCACATCAGACCATGTCCAGGTCTTGGCCTTCTTCCTTCAGTCGGCTCTATCCTTCTTGACTCTGTCGCCGTTGCTGCTTGTTCCGACTTGTTCGGATGTGTCGACTTCCCTTGTCGACTCAGCTCTTTTCTTCTTCTTGACTCTCCCTTCGTCTATTCTTCCCTCACCGGCGCAATCGGCAGTCTCTTTGCCTTTGCTCGTTCCGGTGTCTTTGCTCGTTCTCCCCCTCAAGTGTGGCACGTCGAGATGCTGAACACCAAGCATTTCGGTGAAGTGTTGCAACTTGTCTGATTCGAGTGGTTTGGTGAAAATGTCGGCAACTTGCCGATCCGTGTGAACATACTAAAGTTTGACCTCACCGCTTAGGACACGCTCACGCACGAAGTGCTAGTGCACTTCTATGTGCTTTGTGCGAGCATGGAATACGGGGTTCTTGGCGAGTTGCATGCTGCTTACGTTGTTGCAATAGACCAAAATCGGGGTCGGTACCTCGATCCATAGGTCTTGCAACAGTCGCCGAAGCCAAATGGCTTCACAGGTGGCAATGGTAGCGCCCCGATACTCAGCCTCAGTGCTCGACAGAGCAAATGTTAGCTGCTTTTTGCTGCTCCACGCAACAACTGCGCTCCCAAGGGAAAACATAAAACCAGAAGTGGATCTGTGATCCGACACATCGTCGGCCCAGTCGGCATCCGTGTAACCGACTAGCTCTTCGGTTATACCTCGTTGGTATAACAGTCCCCGGTCCTTCATGCTGCTTACATATCGCAGTATCCGTTGTGCGCACTGAAGGTGCTCCATGGTCGGCTTCTGCATGAACTGACTTATCATTCCGACCGGATAGCTGATGTCAGGTCACGTGATAGTCAAGTAAATAAGGCTTCAGACAATTTGTCGGAACCGTTTCTCGTTGCAGGCCGGTCCGGAGTTGGGACGAAGCTTCTGGTTCCGGTCCAAGGGTGTGGAGACAGATCGGCATTCTATCATGCCGAACTTGGACAGCATATTCAAGACGTAATGCCGTTGTGAGATCAATATGCCGTCGAGGGTTCGGATCACCTCGATCCCAAGAAAATAATGAAGGTCCCCCAAGTCCTTCATCTCAAATGCGTCCGACAACTGGGACTTGACGCGGTTGACTGCTGGAAGACCCGGTCCGGTGATGACTAAATCATCAACATACAACAGGATACATACCGGACCGGCTGAGCCTTTCCGGATGAACACTTGGAGGCCACAAACCCCATCTTACGCAACCGGTGTGTGATCTTCGTATTCCAAGCTCGAGGGGCTTACTTCAGGTCGTACAACAACTTCTTCAGCCGGCATACCGCCGACTTCTTCATCTCCAATTGAAAACCAGGGGGCTGAGTCATAAAGACTTCTTCTTCAAGATCACCCTGAAGAAACGCATTCTTCACATCCATCTGGTGAAGATGCCACCCCCTTACTGCAGCAACCGCTAGCACCACACGAACCGTCGTCATCTTCGCTACCGGAGCAAAGGTCTCGTCGTAGTCGATTCCGAGGGTCTGCGCGTATCGCTTCGCCACTAACCGGGCCTTGTACCGGTTAACTGAATTGTCGGTGTTGTACTTTACCTTGTACACCCACTTGCATCCGATCGGTTTATAGTGACGGGGAGGGTCAACTAGGTCCCATGTCTCGTTGACATCAAGTGCCCGTATTTCTTCCTCCATAGCAGCACGCCAATTTGCGTCCTTTGCCGCTTCTGCGTAGCTCTCCGAACGTGTAATACGTTCATCAGCTTCCCCTTCTGTCCGACGTGGCTCAAAGGGACTTCTCCGACGTGCACGATTGGGTGAGGAGTGTCGTCTCCGGTTTCGAGTACTCCTGGTTGATCCGGTTTCTCCAAAAAGGAGAACCACTCTTTGTGGTTCGTCATGTGGTTCAACGCACCGGAATCAACATACCACACTTCCTCCGATTTGGAAGTGGTCTTCTTCATCGGGTTCGCCTCATGCTTCATCACCAAGGCTGGCCCGTTACCATTCTTGGATCCTCCCGATCCCTTCGCGTAGTGCGAGCTTTGCCGGCCATCCTTGCCGGCCTTGCCAGATCTGGATTTGTCTGAATCGACGCGTTTTCTCCAGCACTCGCTCTCTCTGTGGCCCTTTTTGCCACAGTACCAGCATTCCGTTGCAGTCTTTGGACACCTGTGGGGGCCTTACGGTAGGAAACCGTCTCCGGCAAAGGTAGAAGCCATCTCCGCGATGAAGGACAACTGCGGGTCGGTTACGGAGGTCCGCAGATTCTTGGGGGCGTGTGCGTTCTACCACATCTGGATTCCGCACTACGTGCATGTTGCGGAGCCGTTCTACAGGTTATTGAAGAAAGGGCGTAGGTTCGAGTGGAGGACGGAGCAAACAGAGTCGGTCCGGAGACTAAAGGAGGCACTTACGGTAGCACCAGCTCTCCGTAAAGCGGCTTACGGCAAGGCTGTCCCCATCTACGTGACGGTGGACACGAGCCCGACCGGGATCGGGTGGGTGATCAACCAAGAGGATGACATGGGCACGAGGTTCCCCATCCGGTTCGGCACCAAGGTCCTTAGTGAGTGACAACGAGGATACGCCCAGGTTAAACGCGAACTCTGGGGTATCGTTTCAGCGGTGAAGGCCGATAAAGACTACCTGATCGGGACAGAGGTAATAATCGATACGGACTGCCTGCCGATTCTCGGCATGGTTTCCGGATGCGCGACGTCGGACCTGGCAATGCTCTGATGGATAGCGTACATCAAGTCCCTGAATCTGGAGATACGACACATTTCCGGAAAAGACAATGCCATGGCCGACATGCTCTCAAGGGCGAGGTTCGAAAACGAAGACGGCATGGTTTCGGAGGACGAGGAAGTCGGCGTAGATTTCTTCGAGGCGGCATACGTGACGTCCAGAAAGGGGAGCACCACGGCGCTTAACGAATTCGACGAGAGCAAGTATGACGGGGAGTGGCTCCAGATCGGCGGGCTCTTGAAAACAATGACACCGGACGCGGCGTGGACAAAGGAAAGACCAACTGGATCCGGAAGAAAGCGTACTGATTCTTCCTTTGGGACGAGTACGTATGGAAGCACCCGAAGAAGAGGGACGGCATCCCGCTTCGAGTGGTGGCGAAGAAGGAGGAACAGGAGGAGTTCTTGGAGGCCTACCATGAGAGTCCCTGGGCCAGACACCGCGGGACGTGGGCCACTTTCGAGAAGCTAAAGGGGAAGTACTGGTGCTCGGGACTGTACCGGGACATGCATCGGTTCGTGATGACTTGTGAAAGCTGTCAGATGCACTCCATAGTCCGACACCGGGACGAGCTACACCCGACCTACCCGCCTACGGTCCATTTCAAGTGGATGGTGGACTTGGTGACGATGCCGATGGGGGTAGGACAGATGCGATACCTAGTGCTTGCACGGGAAGACTTAACGAACCAGGTGGAAGGCCGTGCACTGCAGAACAAGACAACCGCGGCGGTATGCCGGTTCTTGATCAAAGAGGTAGTGTGTCGGTACGGGTGCGTCGGGAGGATCGTGGCGGACCGGGGATAGCTGGATGCGCGGGAAGCTGAGGAGTTGTTCGACCGACTAGGCGTCAAACTCTCCCTCACTACGGCGTACAATCCAGAGGCTAACGGGAAGGTGGAGCGCGGACACGGGCCGATCGTCAAAGCACTAGTACGGGCGTGTGAAGGCCAAGTCGGGAATTGGCCGCGACTGCTACCTTATGCCTTGTGGGCGGACCGAACTATGCACAGTTCGGTAACCGGGTTCATGCCGGCAGAGCTTATGTACGGACAGAAGTCGATCATGCCAACAGAGCAAACCATCTCCTCATGGGCCACGGTGGACTGGAGAGATGAGATGAGCCGGGAGGAGCTGCTGGCGGCACGGATTCGATAGCTCGAGCAAAGGCCGGAGGACGTGGAATGAGCCGCGGAGAAGCTTCGGTTGGCAAGGTTGAAGAACAAAGGGCGGTTTGACCGGTGTCGTGAAGAATTTCGGCCAGAGGCGGAAACCGGGAAACATTGGCTACATCGGCAGGGTGTTGTGTGTGTACGCACCCGTGTACATTTAGTGTGAATATCGAGGGCGCCTTTATGGCGCCGAAGAGTAGTCAAGTCGGGGACAGACGATCCCATGTAAGTCGGGATTGTCCCACATTGTAACGCATCCCCTTCCTTGTTCTATAAAAGGAAGGGAACGCCCTTTGTGTAAGGGTTGCCCATTTTGCATTAGAGGGTATACCGTTAGGTTAGAGTTAGCTTCTTCTTCTTCTTCTCCTTCATGTTCGCTTAGGGTTTTCTTGCCATCTTCCGGTGCCACCATGACTCCCCCTGCTCCCAGAGGGTCTGGAACTATTGTCGGCACATTCTCTGTGCCTTTGTTCTTGGTCTTGTCGGCCGCCTCCATTGCGTGCCGACCTGCCTCGTCCACCACGCCCATGGGACCGATCCGCTTCCATGTACAACATCCGATTGTCAATGGGTGTGCTAGTTGACACACCGGCATGGTTCTCCTCTACAAGGAGCATCGATTGTAAGTCGAAAAATAACGGTGTATTCTCCATTGTACATACCGCCATTCGGAACGCTCTGAACTTAGACGCCAGGCCCCCAAGACAGACCTGTATCATCTCGTCTTCCTCTACGGTAACGTTGATAGAGGCAAGCGAGTCACAGATCTCTTTAATTCGGGCCGTGTAATCCGCCACCGACATGTCCTTCTGTCGAACATTGCTTAACTCTTGTCGGAGTTGCAACTTCCGAGCTGTAGTGCTCGCTGCAAAAACCTTCTTCAGGTTTCCCCAAGCCTCCTTCAGCGTCTTGGCGTCTCGGATGTGGCTCAGCAGCTGGTCTCCGACACTGGACGCGAAGCAGTACATCACTCTGCTTGCCGATTGTTCCCACACTGGGAAGTCCTTATGTGCCGCATCAAGTGCTGTTTCGTTGGCTCCTTCGACGAAACTCCAGTAGCCATGCCCAAGCAGGTACTAGTGCATCTTGTACAACCAAGATGCGTAGTTGGATCTGTCGAGTTTCTCCACAGGGAGCGAGCTAGCCATCCCTCTATCCATCACTTCTCTATCTGTTGTTCTTACAACCTGTTAGGGTTTGCTTTCAAGCGTTTGTCGGTTGCAGAGGTTCTCAACCCTCGCGCTCTGATACCATGTGAACGATTACTTGCGGAAGCGTTAGAGAACAGAGAAAGCAGAGAATACACAAAGCACACGGGAGAGAGAGCAGAACGTAAAAGCTATATTCAAAAATGATATAGACACTCTGTGTTTACAACTGTGCTCAGTAGCACTATTTATACAAGTCCTCGTGGGACTGACAGAAGTACCGTGTACTTCAATGCTCACACGAGTATCTGACACTTACTACGAGACTATAACTGCCTATTAGTCTAAACTAATACTAGGCCTCCGGTTACCGTCTGGATCCGGTTAACCAGCTCCCCAGCTCACCGGCTCTGTTGCTTGTCGGCTCGGTTGCTCATGGCTTACCGATCCGTCTTGCTTGCCGGTTCGGGCTTATTCAACCGATCCGGCTCCAGTTGAGCTTGCCGCTCAACAAGTGGGTTAACCAAATCCTGGAAAAGTGCTTACGGTGCTCTCTTAGCTACCAACAAGGCAACTGGGTTAACCTTCTCCCACTTGCCGAGTTCACCTACAACAAATCTCTGCATGCATCTACGGAAGTTACTCCATTTTTTGCAAACTACTATCTCCACCCCTGCTTCAACATTTCTCTTCCCTCTGACCCTGTCAATCCTTCTCCAAAGGACTAGGCACGTCTCTTGGAGGATGTACCTCGCGATCTTTCCTTGGAGCTCACCCTCGCTGGAGAACGCTACAAGGAGCAAGCTGACTGACGACCATCTTCGCTCAGATGCCCCCCGGTTCAAGGTAGGTGACTTTGTTTGGCGTCTCCGTCGCAATGTTGCCACCACTCATCCTTGTCTGAAGCTTGATTACAAGAAGTTAGGCCCTTTTCGAATCATCAAGAAATTTGGTTCCATGGTTGTCCGCTTAGAGCTACCATCCCACTTCTGTATTCATAATGTATTCCATGTCTCCCTTCTTGAACTTCACCATATATCTAAAATCCCTGATCGACACCCTTCTCCTCCACAACCAATCTTGCTCTCGACAGGAGAAGAATATGAGGTCGACCAAATTCTCGACTCTCGTCTCTTCCGTCGTCAGCTTCAATAAAGGGTAATCGATCTCCAAAGCAACATGGGAGCCGACACAACATCTCTAGGATGCCCCGGACATAGTTTGGGCATTTCATGAACAATATCCACAGAAACTGGCTGCGAGTCCTGGGAGGCGGCTTTAGAGGGAGGATAATGTCATAGATAGGATGCCACATGGAATGTAGGGGGTTGAACCCAATGATGACCTCCGGGTCTTATTGGGCAACCTTACCAGTTTAGCTACATCCATCTATGCATTATTGTATTGTATAAGATTCAACTAATTACATTGTAGGTTAATCACTAGAAAATGAGGTGGAACTATGAGGGTTTTGAACCAAGAGAGGTGTCTTGTCAAATGTCATTCCATCGTAAGTTTGTTTCAAGGATAATGTGGCTTATTGCAAGGGTTTGTTTAGGCAATTTAGTTTGTTTTAGCAAAGGTCAATTTAGGCTATTTAGTTTTTTTCGAGGAAGTGTGGATTATTGTCAAGGTCAATTTAGGCATTTTAGTTTGTTTCATGGAAGTGTGCATTGTTGCTAGTGGGCTATAAAAAAGGATGCCTTTTCGGCGCTTTTTGGTTGAAGTAAGTTTAAAATTTATGACCTTTATATCACTAATAAGTTGCTTTAATCAACTATGCTAGCATGTTATACAATTCATCCGTACTTTGTATGTTGTTAGTGATAGAAATTATTCATTGTCAAGTTCAAGAGATGATTCATTTTGAAGTACTTAAGAGAATCTTGCTACAAAGTTTAGCACTTAGGTAGAGACAATCACACTTAAATCTTGGTACAAATATTAGAGTGTGTCTAGATCGTAATAGCACTTGCACTCCTAGATTAGCAAAGGAGGCCGCCCCTCGATATCTTTTTAACAAAGAAAGAACTCCTCAAAACCCCCAATCCCCCTTCTATAGTTGAGCGACCATAA
The DNA here is from genome assembly GCF_043228905.1 of Azolla caroliniana. NCBI lineage: Eukaryota > Viridiplantae > Streptophyta > Polypodiopsida > Salviniales > Salviniaceae > Azolla > Azolla caroliniana. The sequence goes on from NW_028230436.1 coordinate 13,080,071, forward strand.
GGTAGTTTTTATTTTTTGCTAGTTTATGTCAATCATTAGCAATAGATGATCCGTCTATAGGTACTCAAGATAATTTGTCATTAGATGCTAAAGCAATTTCTAAAGTATGAGCATTAAGGGTCACTTTTGGCCTAGGAAGTTTTCGATCCTATTCTCTAGTCCTCTCAACGTTGTGTTTTCCGATTCATAGAAACTTAATATTCATTTTGTAGTACGAAAGCTTACTTCATTGATATTAAGAAACTTGTACTATGTATTGAAAGTTCATGTTGCATGTTCTTGATTTATTCATTGATGTTGTGAATATTTCATCAAATCTTATACATTACAAATGACAAGTTGACATCATTCTTTTTAATTCTCGATATTTTGCTGTCTTTTAAGTAATCGTTTTGAAGACGACTATACACTAGATTTTTTGGGAATCAGTACTTACTTTTCAAACATGCAACTCTAAACTAATCACATTTAATATAAATTTGTTTATTTATATGTGCATGAGCAAGTGTGGTCACCAAAACTTAAATGCATGTTTTTTTATGATATATGTGTAATCATATAATAAACCTTCTAATTACATAAACTATAAAGTCTTTACATTGGGACAAACTTTCATGCATCGATTTATGCAACCTAGTGGGATGAAGCTTGATACATTTAATTTGCACAGCCAAACATACAATGGAATGCCTAAACTTCCTATTGAAAATAGAGTGAGTTTCTATTTCCATCCGTGTTCCCAAGATTGCCCCCTATGGATTCATGCTTCATATTGTTAATCACAACGCTAAGATTATATTTCCACGGTAACCTAGTGCTTATAGAAATTATTCATTGTATGAGATTTGGCATTATGAGGTCCACTTTTTGGGGAAGAGGTAAAACATCGGTACACAAATTCCATCATGTTTTGTTGGAATCACATTTTGCAAATCAATGCAAGGGATAGCCCAACACAAGAATAAACGACTAATAGAAGAATAACCAAACTGGTAAGTAATTCTTGTAGATAATGGATATGCATAGATAATCCTTTTGCATGTGCCATAGTTTTCAACATTAAGCCAATGATCTAGGTTCACTTGATGTAATAAGAAATGGAGAGATTTAACTTTTCTTTTCTTTGAAGGTTTTACGAAATGTTTGAGTACATATATGCACAATCTTTGAAAATTCTTCGAGCATGATCATCCCTAGATGAAATGTAGGAAGAGTCGATTCAAGTTGCCTCAAAACATAAAATGGAAATGCAAATGCTATTGCCTAAAGTTGACCAATATTTGAATCATAGAAGGTATAATAAGTGTCGAGTGATTCAAGACTCGAGATAAAATAGTAATAGAACTTCCAAATGGTGGTGGGTTCTTATCCATACACATTTGTGTACAACTTAGAAGTAAAATAAAGAAAACTTGAAATCTGCAAAAAGCAAGAGTGTGCAAGAAAACACTTGAATAAGAGGGTGCCAAAAGACATTATACATAAACCGAGGAGCACATGCACGTGATAATGGATAAGATCAAATGGGTTGATAAAGGTTTTGAAAAAAATGCATCGTCATCTAACTGGAACATACATATAGATAATAATAGCTCATCTTGCCAATACAAGATTACCAAGAACACATATATTTCAATCTTGGAAAATCTTCAAAATTGTCACGAAATAAAAATTTGAAACTCTTGACTAGAAAGACATGTGGCAAGTAAACCCACAACAATTGGTAATGTCTATCCTAGGATACTTGTCAAGAACATGTTTTTCTTTAATCGATATAAACTTTAGGCCTTTTCTTTTATAGCCCGGATTAGGGAAAGCCTTAATGTCTCGAACATTTCAAAAGGAGGTGAATGTTTCAAGATAAAAACAACACTTTTCGTTTAATTTAAAGCACTTGCCTTAGAGATGGTCCAAGTAAGATGGATGTAAACCACCTACTTCAACATTCCTTCGATTAGGACAAGTACAAGTGTTGCTTTGCAAAGTTAAGAGAGCCTTTATGAATAGGTTGGTTTTGCAAGAAGATTACGCAAAAGATATTATATAGGAGTGAAAGTGACGCGGTGTGATTTGGTCGAGATCTGGAACGAGAGGTGGTGGCATACACACAAGAGAGTTGTTTACGTTAATGTGATGCATATAACGTTCCAAAAAACAATGATAGGCTTTTGATTTCAAACTATCATTTGGCAATGCCCATGACTTGCCAATAGATCTTGACACATGGAGATGTAACATTTTCATTAGTCTCGCTTTCTCTTTGTGGTAGATATGTTTCATCATCACTTAATCTTTTGGCAAGATTTACATGGGTTAATCCAAATGGTGAGACATCTCACTGGTCGAGAAGCAAATATTCCCACAAACGGTGAAATTTGGTGCCCTATGAATTTAGGGTTTTCCAAAGTGAAGAACTGGAAAGTATGTAGTTGGAAAGGAAGGTCTGCAATTTTTTACGAGTTAGATATGTTTGCTAGTTAGGAAAAGCAACCCATCTTTCCAATCAAAGCAGTTGGGACCAGTAGATATTTCAATGTTTGGTTCTAAATCATAAATGATGCAACACAATTACTCTATATAACCTTGAACTTCCAAGTTTGTAAGAAGGTTGATTTGTGCTACCCACCAGTGACCACCAATAACAAAACATGGGGGTGAATTTGTCCTAAACAATTATACCATTATGATTCCAATCTCACACATTCGCAATATGGCAGGCAAAGTGATTGTGGATTTGCTTTGTTGGATAGAATAACTTGTCCTCTTGAGTTGCATCTCAAGTGGGGAGAAGACGGATATTTTTGAAATGCAAGTATGAGATGGATGGAGATGGTTTCAATATCCAATGATTCGAGAGTATGATCCGGTATGGCTAAAATCTAAAGAAGCTAGGTGTTGTCTATACGAAGACGGGTGACTTTCTTTCCCCTCGTCCACTAAGCAATGTAGCTATTATGAACACTAAACGCTGGAAGAAGGAACAGAATCGGTGTATCAAGTGTGTTCACGAGGACGGAATACATATGCCGAATCTCTCGAACCACTAAAGGCCACAATAAACGGAAGCAATTTAGTTTGAAAAGAATTTGATAAGAGTCACATATGTATGCATATGGATGCGTTTACCCTACTACTTAGTACTTACTACTACTAGGCGGTCAATGGGAGGCCCCTACTACTACTACTACTACTCTCTCTCTCTCTCTCACACACACACACACACACACTCTCTCTCTTCCACCACCATTATGTTATGTAGCGAAAACTACATTTATGACCTCCCTCCTCCTCCACAATGCAAATTCAATAATACATTTATGAGGTATCGAATCGAACTCAACATACAAAAATACATACATACATACATACATACGGAGAAAGAGAGAAGCGTTACACACACACACACACACACACTCTGCCCTGTTCCACCCCCCCCCCCCCCCCCCCCCAAAAAAAAGCCCTTTTAGCGTTACGCTCTATCTATCTATCTGTCTCCTCTCTATCTCTAGCCAGTCCACACGTGCCTCTCTCCCTCCACACGCACGTGCGCCCACATACACACACACACATGCGGTCGCGCAAAGGCACTCGATTCTTTTCATTTTAATTCTTTCCTCCTCTTCTTCTGCGTCATATACATACATACATACATACATACAATGATACATATCTTCTTCTTTAGCTTTCCAAGGAGAGAGAACGTGCCCCCTCATCAACAAATGTCTCTCTCTGTTATTAGCAAATGTCTCTCTCTGTTATTAGCCTCCATCCATCCTCTTTTTAAGTACATTCTTTAATTCTGCTACTCTTCTTCTTCCTACATTCACCCCCTCCCCCCCCCCAGAAAAAACAATTTTTTGTTGTTGGAAGAATCCATTATATATATGTAGGCGAGGTGAGGCTTCTCAACCCAAGTAAAAAAAAAAAACCAAAACATTTCCCATATGCATGCATGCATATTACACAACCTGGAGATAGATTAAGATAGATATGCAGAGACAAGCAGGCACGCACAGACAGCAAGTAATCTATGTATGATTGATGAATGAATCTCTGTCTATGGAAGGGAGGGACTATTGCTACTACAATTACATGTGCTTCTGTGCTTGGAATTGAAGAGGGGAGAGAAGGAGAATAAAGAGAGAAAGAGAGCCACAAGGAGGATCAAAGAGAAATGATGAGAGGATCATCATCATCAGCAGCAGCAGCAGCAGCAGCTGTTCCTCCTCCTCCAGTACCATTAATCCCACGACAGGCTCCTTTCTTCACATTGCCTGCGTCCCTACCCCCTCAGCCTTCCATAACCCTTCCTGCTCTTCCCCCAACCACAACCATAACCATCAATTCTGCTCCCCCCTCTAATAACATTAAGAATTCAACCACCAATGATCAATCCGCACCCACCAATTCTGCCACTGCCACTGCTTCTTCTTCTCATCTCACCCTAGTCGCCATCCTAGCCGTCTTTGTCACTGTCACTGCACTTGCTCTCCTTTGGTTCCTTGTCTACCTCATCAAGCGCCAAAAGCAACAGATCCATCAGCTCGGCAAGCTTAGTATACCCACTCCTCCCCCTTCCCAATCGCTCGGATCCAAGAAGGACGTCATTCATCCATCAGCCCCGCCCTCCTCTAATCTAAGTGTTCATTGGAGCAAAGACTTACTACAAAGCCCTAAGAATCCTCTCAAGCGATGGTTGAAAGGTAGCAATCCTATTAAAACTGTAACTGTCAAAATACAATAATCCCTCATGACGCTTCTTTTAAAAAAAAAATAATTATAATTCCGTTGATTCTCATCATTCGTGATTTCAATTCATAGTTTGCAATATAAAAAATCTAACAGCAATGCGGTTTTCATTTTGGTCACGCGGTGAAAATTTCCCCCCAAAACAATAACAATTGGGGATGACTAGTAGATTCTACCACATTCCGAAGGTTCACCTATACCGAGATCCAGAAGTCTACTGATGATTTTAGCAGTGTGATCGGGAAGGGCGGGTTTGGGACGGTGTACAAGGCGAGGTTTGAGGATGGGTCAGTGGCAGCCATCAAGAGAATGAGCAGAGTCTCCCGGCAGCGAGAGAAAGAGTTCTGCCGGGAGATGGAGTTCTTGGGACGGCTCCACCACCGACACCTTGTCACTCTCCGCGGCTTCTGTATCACCCGAACCGAAAGGTAAATTAATTGAGCTTGCGATCGTCTGTCTATAAGGCGGTCTTGCTCTCCGATTGTGTTTTTGTTTTGTGTTTTCTCATTATCGCCATTGATTAATGACCAGCCACTTAAAGTTATTCCAATCCAATCAAAGGAAATCACCCCACATTCTTTGGATTTTTTTTTTGGATTGCCAGATTCTTGGTCTATGAATTCATGGAGAATGGTAGCTTGAATGAGCATTTGCAAGGTAAAAATATAATGATGCTTTTGTCTAAAATCGGAGGTAGAAAGAGAGAGAGGGAGAGCATATGCCATAGCTATCTATATATTATTATTAAGCTAGCTATCTCGGTATATACTACTACTGCCCTCTGTTCCATCGATTTTAATGATAAAATATACATAGACTTCATGACATTAAATTTGCCCTTGGGAAAAGATGTGCTCTTTGAAAGGGAGAATCCTAATTCAAATGAAAAGGAAAGGAAAGGAAAGGAAGAGGATAGGGAAAGGGAAAGAATGTTTTGTTATTTAATTAGTACGGTTTGCATTACACACATGTGTCTGTGTACTAAATGCTTTCATATCTACACACCCACACCCACACATACATTACATACATTACATTAATGCATGCATACATACACACAGATAGACATACATCTGTGTGTATTTATTTGTGTACCAAGGCACTCACTAATCATGTTTTTTGAAGGAAAAGGAAAGAAAAGAATATTTGGTTCTTTTGATTGTAACTACATATGCCCTGTTGCTTGTTTCTGTTGCTACAGGACATAGTAAGAGGCCTCTGGATTGGGGCACACGGATTCAAATTGCCATTGATGTTGCTGCAGCCTTGGTAAGTGTAGTATGTGTGAAACAGACAGACAGAACAGAGAAAGGGAAGCAAAAAAGGTCTTTGAAGCACATACTGTCTGTGGCTATAAATATATATAATTGCCCCCATGAAATCCTCCAAAATACTACGGATGATTCTGCCAAAAAGCCCACAAATATTCCTCCTCTGGTCTAAATTTCGTTATAGGTAGGTACTACTAATTTGCTAGATTCCCCTGCAGAATGTAGGGTTCGCGCTATAGGACAACCCTCTCTCTCTCTCTCTCTCTCTCTCTCTCTCTCTCTCTCTCTCATTCGAGAGCTTGCGTTCCACCCACTGTCAATCTAGTAACAAATCCCTGCGTGCATTTCTCTTAAGAAAACCACAATGCGGACTCTCAATTGCGACGCTCATTAGTAAATAAATCATCACAATCGGTCGGTTTCCTCTGGATGTTTGAAATCTTCTTCATTCTCTCTTCAATTTCATGAGAATTGTTAGGAATTTGCGGGCGATTCTTTAAATCCTAGGGGATAGTGGTATTTTGAGGGTTTCATTAAACGTAACCGATACTTTTTCGATTAAGGGTTCGCCCACATAATTAAAATCCTTAACTCCCTCCTAAATTTCAGACTTCAAAATAATAAAGACTGAATTGATCAGCATATCTTTACTGATTTGATTTATTTTTTTCCCCCTTTTTTAACATTTATATGTTTGTACTAATCTTGTGGCAGGAGTATTTGCATTTCTTTTGTGAGCCCCCTCTGTGCCACAGAGACATCAAATCCAGCAACATATTACTCGATCAACATTTCTCAGCAAAGGTGAAAGAACAAAAAATAAATAAATAAAATCTCTGAAATTTGGGAGGGAAAAAAAGAGGGGTTGATAATCATTATAATAATAATGTCTTCATAAAATTCCCCATTCCACGGTACATGTGCCTTGAAATGATGGAAAAAGAAAAGTGTTTTTTTTTGGAATGTGTGATGCCTTTATACTGTTTTGAGAGCCCAAAAAACAGACAATGTATGCTAGTTTTCACGTGCATTCGGCATGAATGTCATACATATATTATTATATTTGTCCATAGAGTGAACATATGTCACTCGCTCCAAAACTTAAGTTTTTTGTGAAACCCCCCTTCCAAATTTAGATGGGATGTAACAAAGACATTTCCAGAGTGCCTTTTTCTTTAAAGTTGGCAGCTGCATCATGACCACCCACTTGAATTCGAATTTCTGGCTATTATATGCTAAATCACCTTTGTGTAAGGGGAGGATAGGACTTTTTTAAAGAGTGACATTTTTCATTATTATATACATGTGGTCCAAAAGTAGATGAATTATGTGTACATCCATGGTTAATGTGGGGGGAGAGAAATGTTTATTCATGCTGGCTGGCAAAAAAGCAGGTGGCTGATTTTGGTTTAGCACATGCGACTCCCATGATACCACCTTGCAACAATGATCATCAAATGAGCACAGATGTGAGAGGCACTCCAGGTAACATCTCATTAAAAGTTGCTGTTTTTCCCAAGGACTTCTGGTGGTAGCTAGGGTTATTCCAGTGTTAGGCCTACATTTTGATCCCAGCAAATCAATGGCACAGGATATTTGGACCCCGAGTATGTGGTCACAAGACAATTAACGGTGAAAAGCGACATTTACAGCTATGGTGTGTTGTTGCTGGAGTTGGTGACAGGGCGGGCGGCAGTACAAGACCACCATAATCTCGTGGCATGGGCACAACCCTACTTGGCATCTGTTGATGACAATAATGTAAATGGCACAGCCAAGTTAGCACTCATGGTTGACCCCACCCTCCAATCACTGTTTGAGAGAACAGATGTGGTGGCATGCAAGCAACTACGGAACATGGCACGCCTAATCCACATGTGTACAGCGAAAGAGGCTAAAGCTCGGCCTTCTATACGCCAAGTCCTTGCCTTTCTTTATGACCGCTTTGATCTCAACTTTACTCACAATGATAAGCTCGAGAGTTTGGTTGCTAATATCGAAGAGAATTCAAATGTCACCCCGGATTTTACCACCCACCATCAAATGCCACCACATTCCCAACGTAGTACTTTCAGACCTGTTCCGCAGGCAAGGATGTCTTCTGTCAGGCCCTGTTATGCCCTAACTTAGTTTTGAGAACTTATAAAGCAAGTATGCACCTTAATCTCAAGTGTGCACAACTTGTGATGTATGATGTGGATGGTTTTCACTTGTACTATTTCCCTTAATGGACAAATCATACTGACATATTCCTCTATACCCTCAAGTCTTTTTTGGATGATTTTATCCAAGTTGTACAAAGGTCTACAGTTGTATACAGGATTCCTTCCCTATACTCTTCTCACCTCTTTTCCAAGTTGAGACAAGGATCTAATTACCATAAATCTCACCTAAATGTTTCAGGTACAGAAGTTGTCTGTACTAGATAACGGTACTAGGTATTTTGAGATCAAATCATTGACTGACTAAATACATTGTGTTGTCAAATCTGTCAATGATAATCTGTTATGATAATCCCCATCAAATTGAGTTAACAAGGACTATTTCATCATTAAGATTTACACAACCCAACAATCACAATTCAAAATTGGTTGCTTATTCTTATTCTTTAGTAACAACAGTCACATTTCTTATTAGTAACAACAGTAATGTTCTATAGAGAACAGTAATCTAAGCATGCCTATGATTTAATCCAAAACAATAAAGACAGCAATACACAAAAAATCAAGAGTTTATTGCCCAGACTGCAATTTTTAGTTCCAAGAATGTAGTAGCAGACATGAAAATGTACTTTTTTTGTGAAACAAAATATGCAACGACAAACCTCCATACATATAGAATATCGCCTTTGGGAGTTCAAAATAAGATCTATAATAATATGGACCTAATTGTATAGGTCATCATCATCTGCGGTTGCAGCCTGAGCAAAAGGGTCTACACTACCACCAGTTGTGGCAGCAGCAGGACGATCTGGGAATCGAAACTCTGATCCAATACCTCTTGATTGCTGTAGAGTCTGAGCAAAGGCTTGATATTTACGAATATCAGCATCACTCACACTACGACGAGCATACTTCATAGATTCCTCAAAATGAGCTTTCCTGATCTCAGATACATCGATAATATCCTCATCCATGGCTTCTGGATTCCTCTGACGTTCAAGATCCTACAATACACAGTTTTCGTTAAAAACAAATTGATTTCATGAACTGATGCAAGCTCAAAAAATATGATGTTATTATGCAGTTCAAGATCCTACAATACGCAGTTTTAGTTAAGAACAAATTGATTTCATGAACTGATGCAAGCTCAAAAAATATGATGTTATTATGCATTGGTTCAAAAACATTCGCATTGATTATATTATTTACTCTATAAAGATAGTAATACTACCAGAACCTTGTCCAAAAGACTGGATTTTATAAATAACCATACATAACCTTACAAATGTTCATATTCTAGTGCAATACTATAATGTATGCAATTGATTTTATCCAACAATAGATTTGAATGCAGAAGATACAAGCGCAAATTACGTTCAAATCACCTATTCAATGTTATCCTCCAATAGTTTTGAGTGCAAGACATAGAACAATTGAGGTTTGCTATTTTGTAATGTACATCTTTTCAATAACATTCTCCATTAGATTTTTGTGCAACACAGAACAGAACCATACTGTGTTTAGTATTTACCTTTTCTATGTTCTCCCTGATGGCATATTTGCATGCACGTTGACATATCTCAGTAATGTCAGCTCCACTGAAGCCTTGGGTATATCGTGCTAAGGCATTCAAATCTACATCTTTGGCAACAGGGGATTTGCGGAGACAAGCCTGAAATATCTTCAGGCGAGATGCTTCATCCGGCAAAGGAATATAAATAAGCTGATCTAAACGACCAGGACGAAGCAAAGCAGGATCGATAATATCAGGTCTATTTGTAGCACCAATGATAAACACCGTTTTCTTTGCCGTCATGCCGTCCATCTCAGTAAGAAGTTGGTTGAGGACCCTGTCAGCTGCACCCCCGGCATCGCCTGAACTACTTCCACGCTGCAATTGATTGAAGCAATTAAGTACCACTTTATTCAAGGGAAAAACTCTGATATAAGAAGCTAGAATGGGTACATAAAGAGAACCCAAGGGGATCTTGGACTTATTTGTTCTACCCAATAAGCAGGCAAGCAAATTTTCCTCTAACAATACAGGATTATGTATATTAATTACCTGAGTAGCAATAGAGTCAAGTTCATCAAAAAAGAGGACACAAGGTGCAGATTGCCTGGCCTTATCAAAAACATCGCGGACATTAGCTTCACTTTCACCAAACCACATGGTAAGTAGCTCTGGACCTTTGATACTGATAAAGTTCGCTTGACATTCATTAGCAATAGCTTTTGCGAGCAATGTCTTCCCACAACCAGGAGGTCCATAGAACAGGACACCTTTTGATGGTGCCATACCAAATTTTTCAAACTTTTCTGGATGCTCAACTGGGTATTGAACAGTCTGCATCAAGCAAGAATGATCAAAATTTTAGCACGAAAGGTTGCTATTAGTAATTTTCAACTAAAGTTGTTTCCTAACAACAAAAGCAGTAAGTACCTCTTGTAATTCTCTTTTCACGTTATCTAGACCACCAATATCCTCCCAAGAAACGTTAGGAACTTCAACAACCTGGCATGGAAAACCCAATATCATGAAGATCCAATTTACGCACAGGTTGAATTAAAAATAGTTGTATGAAATCGGAACTCACAGTTTCACGCAATGCTGATGGGTTACTAGTGCCAAGAGCAGTCTGGAAATGTTCATTGGTCACACACATTGAGTTCAATATCTCAGCATCAATTGTCTCATCTTCAAGGTCAATAACATCCATTTTCTCCCTAATACATTGCAATGCAGCCTCCGTGCATAATGCTGCCAAATCTGCCCCGACAAAACCATGGGTATTTTTGGAAATCTTCTCAAGATCAACCTGTGAAAGAATTTGTAATTGTATTTAGCACACATTGCACAAACATGATAAGCTTCCCTGTACCATATTCTAGGTATACAATCAATAAGGTTCCAAGGCTTACCTCTTCTGAAAGTTTCATGTTCTTGGTGTGAATTCTAAGAACCTCTAGACGGCCAACTTCATCAGGAACACCAATATCTATTTCTCTATCAAATCTCCCAAATCTTCTCAATGCAGGGTCAATACTATTGGGTCTATTGGTTGCTCCCATAACAATGACATGGGATCGTGATTTCAGTCCATCCATCAATGTCAAAAGTTGTGAAACTATTCGACGCTCTACTTCACCATTAGTCTTTTCTCTTTTCGGTGCTATGGAGTCTATTTCATCTATAAATATAATTGAGGGAGCATTTTTCTCAGCCTCTTCAAATGCCTTTCGGAGGTTACTTTCACTTTCTCCAGCAAGTTTGGACATAATCTCTGGACCATTGATGAGGAAAAAGAATGCACCCGTCTCATTAGCAACTGCCCTTGCTATCAGTGTCTTCCCAGACCCTGGAGGTCCATAGAGAAGGATCCCCTTTGGTGGTTTAACTCCGATTGACTTAAAGAGCTGAGGATGCCTCAATGGAAGCTCAACTAATTCTCTGATTTGAGCCATTTGCTTTCTAACACCACCCACATCATCATAACCAACTTCATCAAGTCTCTCCTCGTCTTCACGTCTCACAGGATCACCTTCACAGAAAATCTCAGTGTCTGGGGCCACAATGCAATATTCCGAAGGATCTGTCTCAATAATCTTGAACTCAACACTCCTCATGCCACCTCGAACCAAAAACAAATCGCCTTTCTTTACAGGGCGATATGCCTCCAGGAAGTAGGCTGCAAAAGAGATCACTCAATTAAGTACACACTAACAAATACCATGAGAGCAACAGATGTGAGAAATCAAAATGCATATTTATTGTCTTACGTTTCAAGTATGCATCGAAAAGGCTTCCAGTCACACCCTCAATAGTATCATCAATAGGAAGAATGTGAACTCTTTTTCCATACTTAACATCTGCACACTGGTGAACTGAGACAACATCCCCAAGACGCACACGCAAGTTTGCTCTGACTACTTTGTTCATCCTGATTTTATGATCTTCACATGTGTCGTCTGCAAGAACAATGCAAATAGTGTCTCTTCGCTTTTTACCCTGAACAATGAAGAAATTCATAAATCAGAAAACCCATACGTCAGGAAACATATATCTCTGAATATAAAAGACAATCTAATTCACCAGACCTTGATAAGAACCGTGTCACCCCTAAAAAGCTGTAGTTTTTCCATGGTCTCCATGTTCAAAGCAACAACCGAGTTATCATCATTGACAGCTTCGTCAACAACCAGACGGTTGGGAGCTTTCTTCCGCTCTAAAATCACAGTGCTAAAATCCTTCTTGCTTCCTTTTCTGCAAATTTGATGACACAAACAATAACGTTTAAGGCATATATACAGATATTTATATCACTTCTCAAAAAAAATCAAAGAGAGTTTCAATTCAGAGAATGTCCTTTCAGAAAAATCCTGAAGACACCTTTATCATGAAAACAGTTATAATAAAACCCACTTGTTCAAATACAGAAATCCATTTCTAGGTCGAATATTAGAAAAGGAGAAAAATCACATTAGATAAGAGTTAAAGCAAACATGGCTTCAAATATATGAACTCAAACCTATATCCCCGGGCAAACACATTAAACAACAAAAAAGAGAGTCTTAATAACACTAATGCCTGAAGACACAACCCTACATGTACAGGCATACATACCAGTAACAGTAGGTATATATATACATATATATGTGCATACCAGTAACAGAGGATCAACCAAAACACCTCAGGCAAGTAACCCCATATTTGCATACATCCTATCAAGCACAAGTGAAATAACCAAAACATCTATAACCCATATCAAACATAGACCAAAGAACCTCCTTAATGGAACCCTACTTCAAAACCGAACACAGAGCATATAATCCAAAAGACTGCCTCATTAGGAGGCCTACATCCATAACCCTCATCAAACAAGTAAAAAAACGTCGAGCAGAGTTTTTAAGACCTAGGCTCAAAAAAATGAGGTCAGGTTCAATATCCCACCCATATACGGAGCAAACAACCCAGAACAGAGTCCAACGAAAGCTTTAAATATATACATCTAGATATATATGTGTGTGTGTGTATATATATCACATCAAACACAAAGCATACAACCCACAAAGGAATATATCAACGAAGCATCGGAAAATAAGATTATTGATATAAACTATCTCAAAACATATAAACCATATGTGTCGAAGCAAAGACAGAACAAAAAAGAAACTCAAATCAGAAACAAGCAGAAAACAACCCAAACCTGTGTATTAGATCTAAAACTCCCATTTCAAACAAAAAGTAAAACAGCCCATAATAGATTTCTGGATCTATATCCCATGTCGAACACAAATGCAAAGAAACCCAAACTAGAATCTATAACAAAAACAGAGTAAAGAGCTACACACAGGCTGTTCACGAAACCAACCGAAAATAGAATCTTATAGTAAAGAAATACGCAGATAAATATATAATTTTGAATAGAAACATAACACACGCCTTGAGAGAAGCCCAAAACATAAATACTTCGATCTATATTCCAAAACAAACACAAAGAGCGGCAGTCCCAAAGCAGAGAGTAATAAACGTAAGACCATAAATATACAGCAGGTTCACAAAAACCAAGCTCCAAAGACAGATCTGAAAGGCGCAAAAAAAGAAGATGATAATACCACACAAAGCTTCTGAAGAAGCAAGCAGACAAGGAAGGGGCGGAAGTGCACTTACGGATCAGAGGACTCGGGATTCTGAGAACCTGAGGCGGCCATGGCAGCAGGAGGATTGGAGCGGATTGGGAGAGAAAAGCAGCAAGATCTGTTGCGTGCCGAGGAGGAGTCTGCTCTTCTGTGTTTTCTCTCTGAAGGAGGAGGAGGAGGCGGCGAGAGAGTTGTGTTAAAAAGTTAAAAACCAGAAAGCCGTGTTTGTGCCCAGTTCCTTCTTAGTGAGAACTTAGAAGAGAAGGAGAGAAAATATCTCTTTCTTTCTTTCTTTCTTTCTTTCTTTCTTTCTTTCTTTCTGCTGGGGACTCGGGAGGAGGAGAGAGGTGTATGTATGTATGTATGTATGTATGTATGCGTTTATTGTTTATTTGTTGCCTTTGTCCGCGTGTTCACACCTGCCGCCTGCCTGCCGTCCTTCCTTTGTGGGATGGGGCCTGGGCATTGGGATGAATTGATGATGGCATTGGAGAAACCCGAGTGCGTTAACCGAAAGAATATGTATGAAGAAACCCGCAAGCAGACTGAAGATGAAAAAGTGGAAGGGCCCGTGGCAACAACTTGCCTACGGTGGTGTTGTTGTCGACTCGCGCCCCCCTCATACATACGTACAACAAAACTCCATCGATCCAAACAATGTGCGCTAGGCTAGGTTAGGCCCAATAATGGATTTGATTCTCTCTCCTTCTAAGATGCTTTGGATTTCCATTGTCTGAACTTAAGCTAGGCCTTCATCCTTTTTGTACACCTTGAAAGAATAGAATCAATTTGCTCGACCTCGGCCCATAGAGAAAAAGAAAATGCGGTCGAGTCAGGTTGGGAAAACAAATCCCTCAAATGCATGGTTGTCACTTCTTCTTACTCGGGTGTTGTGTCACTTTATCACTTCTCTCCTTGCCCAACCTACATATACCAAAACTCAACTCTTAGATATAAGCGACATTTCACCTGTTACTAAGGCGTGTCACTCTATCACCTCTTTCCTTGCCCTACCTACATATACCAAAACTCAACGCTTGGATATAAGTGACACTTCTCTATTACTAAGGTGTGTCACTCTATCACCTCTCCCCTTGTCCTACTTACATATACCAAAACTAAACTCTTAGATATAAGCAACACTTCTTTGTTAATGATGGAAACGTGAACATTGCTAAAAGGAAATCCCCCTCAAAAATAAATCAGTGGTTTTGTATCTCTTGGGCATTTAGTTTAATACCTACCCAGATGTTAATTTTCATGTGTAAGCAACACTTTTTCGTTGTGACTAACAATCGGCAACCCGAACCGCGAAACCGCGGTTTAACGGTTTCAACGGTTCGGTTCAGGTTTAGGTTTTTTTAAACGGTTTGGTTTGGTTTCGGTTTGGTTTCAACAGTAAAAAACCGTGGTTTAAACGGTTTAACGGTTTCTATTTTTAAAATTTTAAAATAAAATAAAATAAAATAAAATAAAATAAAAAATTCTAAAATTTGTTTTTTAACAATCTTTTCATTTTTATACCTTATTCTCACATTTTAGGAACATCTTAAAAATTTTAGAAATTCTAAATAATGAAATATTATAAATTTTAAAAAATAAAAAATAAAAAATAAAAAATTTGACCTATGTTGAAAACCGAAACTGAACCACGAAACCGCGGTTTTTACGGTTTAATGGTTTAACGGTTTCGCGGTTTGGTTCAGGTTTCAAAAATTTTAAACGGTTCGGTTTGGACCCTCTCAAACTGAACCGAACCGTTGTTGATTGTTAGTTGTGACGACGTTTTTAGGGATATTTAGCAAAATACTATTTTCTCGTTGAGCTTAAGAAGAAGCATATTCAAGGCCAACCATATACGTAAATCACTCAATAAACAAATAAGCCCCCTTCTTAGCGATCCAAGTGAAATTTGGATTATTTACATATGTCTCCTTCAAGTATGTGAGACGTGAACACATGAATTGGTATTTGGAAACACCCCTTTTAGTTGGAGTCTCTCTCCTCCCCTCTCTCATTCAATCTTCAAGAATCAAGAACCTTAGGTCCAAATCAACTCTATTTGTGGGTGAACCCCTCCATACGTGTACTGAAGAGGATGGGAGAAAGCAAGACATGAACATTTAATGTGGTGTATTTGTTCCACTTATACATTTGTTTTATTGAGTTCTAGAAGCTTCGAAATGTCTTTGATCACTTTTGGAATTTTACAATGAATATCAATGTGGCATTCAAGAACATTGTATTACAAAATAAAAATGTCGTTATAACATACAAAGTTGGCCAATATTAACATGTGTAGACATGAACGCCGATCACCTCACTGCAAAAAAAATCAAATATCGAGGTATTGGTAATTGACTATAATTATGGGAATATTATTGAGCAACCATGATGTATAGGAAGGAGTGAACCATGGTTCTTCCAAATGTTGATGTATCTACTATCAACAAGGTTGATGGAAGTGGTAGATAAATTGTGTTTATGATAATTACCAAAAACTTTCAAGGTGACAAGTTTATGTGTAGTTTTTACATATGTTCCAAAACATTTATTGCAAGCTTATAAAATCACATATTTTTTGGAGTGTCTTTTGTTGTAGGGAGTTTAACTAAATTTGATTACAGGTGATAGAAAGAACATTCCTGTAGGTGTTCACCATTCTTTGTACTTTTATACTATGACTCTTTGTAGTTTTTATTGGTCTACCACGGCTACAACCTTTATAAGGTTGTTAGTGTAATCATTTTGTCATGGATGTACAAGTTTCTACTAATGAAGAAGATGTTTTTTTGGGAAAAAAAAAACTAAATTTGTAGACTCATGTGATAGAAACTTCTCTTATTTAACACTTATAAAATACATGGGCTCTAAAACAATAGTGAAATATTTAGCAAACATGTGCATGAATATTTTAACAATTCATTCTTGAGAGGTGCATGCATTAGTAGGTTGTAGGAAATGGTCAAATTTGTTATATGTATTGCTGGAAGATAATATAACAACCTTTTCTTAATATTTGTTTTTGTGGTTGTCCAACGTCAAAACTTTTTAGTGGGTGTTGAATGTGTATGAGGCAAAGCTATCACACAACTCTTCACCACGAAAGTAGTTTAACAAATTGTAATCATTAGTTGAATATATTTGCTTTTATTTGATTACGAAAAAACTTTACAAACATTTAAATTCCTAAGACTTAAATGCTAACGCTACAAGAATTATCAACATGTCAAATTCTTCTATCTAAAGGATATGAAACTATAATGGGGTGTTAACGTTGACATCATCTTCTTAACATCTTATCGAGAAGTCACGAGCTTCATCAAACTTCTCTTGAATTTATCAATATAGGCAGTCCCATCCAAACCTATTTGATCCAATCATAGAATCTTCTTGACGAGGTTGGGTTGCCAATCTACCAATGGATTATAATTTTTCAATGCTTTCCATTGCTAATTTATGATAATAGAACAACCCTCACACTTCTTAAAGGGAATAATTGAACATGAATTGACTAGTCATTTGGTAAGATTGAACCAAATATTGGTGGTGGGAATTTGGTACATACGAAAAAAACCTTTTGCTTGGGACTATCCTGCTTTTGTTTGTCCATGACAATAAACACACTAGTATGGTGGTAATGTATTATTGTCATACCTTGTTGAGCGAGCAAGCTCAACCGGATCCGGATCAGATTGAAATCGGTAGGCCGTTAGAGGCCTACAGATCCAACCTAGTACGTAGGCATATTTTTGGGAGTTAGTGACAGTCGCTCGTATGAGCATTGAAGTACCTGTCAGTCCTTTATGGACTTGTATAAAAGTGCTCTCTGAGCACATTATATGTACAGAGTTACAGAGTGTTATTTTTTAATAGAGTTTTATGTTCTGCTTTGCTCTCTCTCTCTCTCTCTCTCTCTCTCTCTCCCATGTATGCTAAATATTCTCAAGCTTCCATTGAACTTGTTTTCTATTCTCTGTTGTTGCCCGGCTAAACCGGCTTTGTCAAGCTTCCGCACGTTAACTTTCATATGGTATCAGAGCACAAGGGTTGAGAACATATGCAACCAACGAACGACTAGTGAAGACAAACCCTAACACAAGGTGAAGAACAAAAGAGAACTTAAGATGGACAGAGGAATGACAAGTTCACTTCCGACAGAAAAGCTTGACTGGAGCAATTATGCATCCTGGTCACATAAAATACACTAGTACTTGTTGGGGCATGGATATTGGAGCTATGTGGAAGGAACCAACGAGGTAGCACCGAAGTCGGCACACAAAGACTTCCCGGAATGGGAGCAAGGAGCGAGCCGAGTATTGTACTGCCTCACGTCCGATGTGCACGATCAGATGCTCGGCTACATCCACCAAAGGAGGCGTGGGAAAATCTACGGAAGATTTTCGCCGCAAGTACCACAACCCGGCAAAGAGATATGTCGGTTACGGACTACACCACTAAGATAAAGGAGATTTGTCACGCGCTCGGGTCCATCAATGTGACGGTGGACGAAGACAAGATGGCCCATATCTGTCTCGGTGGTCTAACACAACGGTATGGGCCAATCCGGACGACAATTTGCACCCAGGAGAAACCACCGTCCTTCTTCGACTTACAATCAATGTTGATGGTCGAAGAAAACCACGCTAGTGGGTCGAGGACCGCTCAATCATACAGTCGGATGTTGTAGACGGAGGCAGATCGACCCTGTGGGCGTGGAGGACGAGGTGGGTCGCCACACAATGGAGGCGGTCGGCAGGAGCAGAACCGAAGGCACAGAGATAGTGTCGACAACAGTTCCGGACCCTCGACAAGCAGGGGGAGTTAAGACAGTGCTGGAAACTGGCAAAGCCCGCACTACACAGAAGGATCGGAAGGATTCGGAACTGGGAAGACCAGAAAGGGGCCAACCTTTGTGATGAAGCACAAGGCCAACTTGATGAAGAAGACCACTTCCGGACCGGAGGAAGTGTGGTACATTGATTCCGGAGCATCTAACCATATGACGAGCCATGAAGTGTGGTTCTCGTTTTTAGAGAAACCGGAACAACCGGGGATTGTTGAAACCAGACACAACACCCCTCACCCAATTCTGCATGTCGGAGAAGTTCCTTTAAGCCATGTCGGACAAAAGGGAAAGATGATGAACGTATGACACGTTGTCACAAAGTTTCGCATGCGTGTGTTACTTGGGCAGGACCACGGGGGTCTTGGACTTGGGAGTACTGAAGGGATAGAGAAGACAAGAGGTTTGCTTCACGACAATACTACTTCCAACCCCGTCCCGAGCAAGGGCTCGTTGCCCCTTTTGTGGGGTCGGTGGCTTTCGTTGATCACGACTCGTCGAGTTTTTGAGATCACCGCACAAGCCAAGTGATCAAATAGGTACAAGCAAAGATGAGCACGCAAGATGAACGCGCAAGGGGAAGATAACACAAACACGAATGCATGTACGTCTTTATGAGGAGGAGAGGTGCATGGGCATGCCCAAACGCTCCCTTGTCAAAAGACGTCGAACATACAAGGAAGACACAAAACACACGCATAAATGATCGTACGCCTTTATGAGGAGGAGAGGTGTATGGGCAAGCCCGAATGCTCCCTTATCACAAGACGACCGAATGTACAAGGAAGACACAAACACACACACAAATGCTCGTACGTCTTTATGAGGAGGAGAGGTGCATTGGCACGTCCGAAACGCTCCCTCGTCACAAGACGGCCAAATGTACAAGGAATCTACACAAACACATGCACAAAATGCTCGTATGCCTTTATGAGGAGGAGAGGTGCATGGGCACGCCCGAAACTCTCCCTCGTCACAAGACGACCGAAAGTACAAGGAAGACACAAACACATGCACAAATTCTCGTACACCTTTATGAGGAGGAGAGGTGCACGGGCACGCCCAAAACGCTCCCTCGTCACAAAACAACCGAATGTACAAGGAAGACACAAACACACACACAAATGCTCGTACGTCTTTATGAGGAGGAGAGGTGCATGGGCACGCCCGAAATGCTTCCTCATCACAAGACGGCCGAGTGTACAAGGAAGACACAAACACACGCAAAAAATGCTCGTACGCCTTTATGAGGAGGAGAGGTGCATGGGCACGCTTGAAACGCTCCCTTGTCACAAGCCGATCGAATGTACAAAGAAGACACAAACACACGCAAGAATGCTCGTACGCCTTTATGAGGAGGAGTGGTGCATTGGCATGCCCGAAACGCTCCCTCGTCACAAGACGACCGAACGTACAAGTGGACGAGAACAAAGAAAGAAAAAAAGAAAAAAAACACGAATGATATTGGCTAAAGAAATAAATACTTGTTTGATTCCAACGCAAGAGGGCCCTTTATAAAATAGGGTTTGATTACAATGTGGCAACTTCTAGTTAACCACAAGCTCAACAAAACAAAAATACTAAATGCCCTTAGAGACAAGAGCAAATCCGAACACAGAGCATGAACACGATGAGACGAACACACAAGCACCACAAAAATGCCGATCCCAACGAACCATGACCACTCGAATGGCGAGCACACGAGCTCGCAACGATGAACGGGGTGAACCAACGTCGAACCAACGAAGCTCGGGCTCACGAGCACCGTAAACGAGCACTTTGAGTGCCAACGCGAAGAAGACGAGCACCTGGCAATGAGGGGATGTGTTACCCGTAGGAGTTGTAAGGGGCGGTATAAGGGTAAAACACGTTAAAGGGGTTGTTCCGTATGTGTACTGTATATGAGTATTGTTGTACGTTTTTAGGGTTAGGGTTAATGGTAATGATGATTATCGATGACGAAGATAGAAATGGTGGAGAGTATGATGGTGAGAGAGATTGAGATGAAGATGTTGAGAATCATTGAGAAGCATTGCGGGGTGGGGGGTGGTGCCTAGAATGGCTCCACTCCCCTCCCAAGGGGGTTCAACGTAAGGGGAGAGAGAGAAATATGTCAAAGAGAGAGAGAGAGAGAGAGAGAGAGAGAGAGAGAGAGAGAGAGAGAGAGAGAGAGAGAGAGAGATGGTTATTCATGTTTCATTCATTCCCCATAAGGGGTTAAATAGTACAAGAAGGGGTAGATACATAGGGGTGTAAGCCCCCTCGAGCATTCATATTGGACACTCACTCACATCTCCTCGTATCCATCCACATGCACACACGTGTGCATGTGTTCACATACATATAGACTCACAATTACATTTATGCCCCCTACACATACACAACATCATGATAACATTCGACCCTCGCTCATCACACTTGACCCTCCGTACATCTCGTATGGGGTAACACAATATGGCACGCCCGTGGGAAAGTGCCTTGCACGTCGATCCCACATGCCTTGATGATGATATTTCTTTGACCGGAACTTCCATCGGTCCTTTCAACGATCAACTCCCTCGATCGGAGTGCTTGACTCGAACATCTTTTTCGGTCAACGAAGCTTCCGCGACACGAACATTCTCGTTTTGTCGACTTACGAACTTTAGCATCATGGGTCCAAAAACGTTGTGCGTATGTGTATCTTCCTTTTATCTTGTGAGTTGTGTGTGGATCGCATCCATTTCTTTTAGGTTCATGAGTTTTCGAAATTCCATTGGTGCCCTTTGATTTTTTAAAATTTTGACAATGCCATCATGTTTTTTGAAATTCTTCGGATGCCCTCAGGTTTTCAAAACTCCTCGAATGCCCCTTTCTCTATTTTGCTTCTCGTCCTATCTTCTGCTTCAATTTCGTCTTTATCTCTAGGTTATTGTTGTGGTCCGTTATTGCACTCTCTCTTGTGTGTATCACTCTTCTCTTTCTTCTTCTTTCTGCTTTCGTTTCCCGCTTCTCTTCTTGTCGTCCTTTCTCTCCTGTCTTCATCTGCTTCTTCTTGTTTTCTTATGCAGTTCTTCTTCCGGATTTGTCTTCTTCTTCCTTTCTTGTTTCTCTCCATCCTCTGTTATGTGCCTTCTCTTCTTCCATGACTTCTTCCTCTTACTTCTCTGTTCATCAACGACTACATCTCCTTCTTCTCCTTCTCCTTCTTCTTCTTCTGTGTTCTCTTCCTACTTCATTCTCTTCTTCTTTTCTCTGTTTTCTTTCCTGTCGTTGTCGTCATTCGTTGTCTGCATCTTCTTTGTCTTCTTCTTTCTTCCTTGTTTTCCTATGTCACTCGTTGTGCAATAGTTGTAATGGCTTCCTCTGCACCGTCGCCATACGATTTGTGCATCTGCCCTTGCCTCCATGTCCGGCTGTTTTCTCTGTTTTCCGGTTCCATCATTGTCGGTCGTCCATCTCTGTTCGATGTTGCCGGTGTCGTTTGTCTCTGTCTGGCCTTGTCTGCCGGCTCCGTCTTTGTGTCCGTTTCTCCATATCTGTCTTTGGCTCCGATGCCATCCAACCCATTGTTTTGGCAACTCTGGCTGTCTGTTTAGGGTTTCCGGCCGCCACCGTTCCTTCCGGCCGTCGGCTGCTGTCCGTCTGGCTCGTCCGACCGCTTCTCTGGTTACTCTTCCGCTGATGTCCGGTCGTCGGTCTGGCTATCTCCGTCGTCCGACACATTCGGCTGTCTCTGTCCGACCTGGCCGTTGTTGGTCCGCCACCACTTTAGCCGTTGGTATGTGGCCACCGCCGTTTGATCGTCGTCCCGGCTCCGTCACCGTTCCAACTGATCGGCCCATCTGACCGGCTGTATGGCGGACTCCATCTCTGGTCGTCTCTGGCCGTTTCCTCTATCAATGTCACTTTTCTAGCCATCGAACCGTCTTATCCCAGCTCGTTCCGGTCCGTTTTCCAGCAGTCGGTTTTGCTGTGTCTTCTCGTTTGCCTCTGCAACTTCCGAACACCGTTGCTATTCTGGCCGTCATCCGTCGCCTTGTCCGGCATGTCCGTCCATTCTGGTTATTCTGATTGCCTATCCGGTAGCATCTTTCCGGCATCTCCATCCTGTTGTCGGTTGTCTTGGCCATCATGGTTGTCTCTTGCAGCACGCTTTCTTGCACACTCACGTAACGCCATCATTTCGCGACTTCCTCTCATGCATTGTCATCGTTTTTGTACATCTTTGGCAACATGTCTCGAACATTTAGGACAAAAACAGACCAAACAAAACATACACATATAGAGATTAATTCGTTGTAGAATTGTGCATCAATCAATCTTCCATTTCCGACTTCTTATGCACATCATTGCCATCATTTGTCGCTTTTCTTGCATACTTCTGCAGCGAATAGTCATCACGCCATTGTTCTTTCTCATATTTCCACCAGTTCTCGCACATCGTCGATTCGACTTCTCGCGCTGATGAGGGTTGCATCATTGTTCATTGCGTATTATTCTTCGACTCCGTCTCCAAAGGGGGATCGCCTTAGTGGTCGCCAAAAGTTGTTGTACGTTTTTAGGGTTAGGGTTAATGGTAATGATGATTATCGATGACGAAGATAGAAATGGTGGAATAGTGAAGATGGTGGAGAGTATGATGGTGAGAGAGATTGAGATGAAGATGTTGAGAATCATTGAGAAGCATTGCGGGGTGGGGGGTGGTGCCTAGAATGGCTCCACCACCCTCCCAAGGGGGTTCAATGTAAGGGGGGAGAGAGAGAGAGAGAGAGAGAGAGAGAGAGAAATGGTTATTCATGTTTCATTCATTCCCCATAAGGGGTTAAATAGTACAAGAAGGGGTAGAGATACATAGGGGTGTAAGCCCCCTCGAGCATTCATATTCGACACTCACTCACACCTCCTCGTATCCATCCACATGCACACACGTGTGCATGTGTTCACATACGTATAGACTCACAATTACATTTATGCCCCCTACACATACACAACATCATGATAACATTCGACCCTCACTCATCACACTTGACTCTCCGTGCATCTCGTACGGGGTAACAAGTATGAGGATGAGTATGTGTAAGCACATGCACAATTATGTGCATGTGACAAGAATGTAACGGTCTCTTTTTGTAACGGACATATTATTTATCGTTACATTATGTACTATAAAAACCCCTTATGGGGGTACATAAGGAAGATAGATTTTTCCCTTCTCATTTTGTTTCATTTTGTATTTGTCTTTCTCTCTAGCTCACTCTTTATCGTAACCCCCTTGGTAGGGGGGTGGTGCCATTCTAGGTTTTTGATTGTCGAGACTGCTATCATACACAATCACCCAGTCTCCTTTTTAGATCTTCTGAGGGCTTCGTCGGTGTGTCTTGTCGAACCGGGCTTTGTTACTTAGTCTAGTCACTTCTAAACTCTCCTTTGCGAACTCCAAGTCTTTGGGTCTTCTCTCAAGTTGCCTTATCCTTTTTGCTAGAAGCTCTTCTCGACTCATCTCGTTTTCCCACGACATCGCTACCCATGATGCGATTGTGTCTTCAATGGGCATCACCGACTTTTGTCCGTACATGAGTTCAGCTGGCATGAAACTTGTAACTGAGCTATGAGTTGTTTTGTCGGCCCACAAGGCATAAGGTAGTAACCGAGGCCAGTTCCCGACTCGCCCATCACAAGCTCTTACAATGGCTTTTACGGTAGGCCCGTGTCCGCATTCAATCTTTCCATTAGCCTCCAGGTTATAGGCGGTCGTGAGAGAGAGCTTCGCTCCAAGTCGTTCAAAGAGCTCTATAGCTTCGTGAGCGTTCAACTCTCCTTTGTCGGCCACTATCTTTCCCACACATCCGTACCGACAGATGACATCCTCGAGTAAGAATTTACACACCCCCGCCGTCATTTTGTTTGCTAAGGCTCGCCCTTCTACGTGGTTTGTTTGGTCTTCTCTTGCTAGCACCAAATATTTCATTTGGCCCACTCCCATCGGCATCGAAACCAAATCCACCATCCATTTGAAGTGTATGGTGAGTGGGTAGGTCAGGTGCAACTCGTCCCTGTGGCATATGTTTGAGTGTATCTGACAGCTTTCACACGTCCCCACAAAATGGGCGATATCCTTGTACATTCCTGGCCACCAATACTTCTCCTTTAACTTCTCGAATGTTGCCCACGTTCCTCTATGGCCCACCCAAGGACTCTCGTGGAACTCAGACACCAATGTTGTCTTGTCCTCTTCCTTTATGACCACTCGTTGTGACATCCCTGTCCTTCTCTTCGGGGGTCTCTAGAGGAATCCCCCTCGTAGGAAGTACTTGTACGCTTTCTTTCGGACTCTTTGTGCTTCCTCCTTCGACCATGAACTATCCACCGTCATTGATCGTAAGAACTTGCCAACGTGTAGCCACTCCCCTTCGTATTCACTTTCGTTTAAGGCGTGGAGTACTCGCATATCTCGATCATCTATAGACGTTAGGGCTGTCTTAAAGAAGTCAAGAGCGACATCCTCATCTTTAGACACCATGTCGCTTTTGCCCTCGAATCTTGCCCTCGATAGCATGGCATTGTTCTTCCCAGAAATGTGGTGAATCTCCGGGTTCATTGATTTGATGTAAGCAATCCATCTTAGCATAGCAAAGTCAGGTGTTGCCCATCCCGAAACCATCCATAGGATTGGAAGGCAATACGTCTCTATTACCACCTCTGACCCGATTAGGTAATCTTTATCCGCCTTCATTGCAGACACAATACCCCAAAGCTCACGTTTTACTTGGGCGTATCCTCGTTGTTGCTCGCTTAAGACCTTGGCTCCGAACCGGATGGTGTAGCATGTACCATCCTCTCGTTCTTGGTTGATGACCCATCCGATCCCTGTTGGACTCGTATTTACCGCCACGTAGATGGGCACTTGTATACGACTTTTCGTAAAGATGGTGCCACTACCAACATTCCTTTGAGCCTCTTCATTGCCTCTTTGTGCTCTTCCTCCCACTTGAACTTCCGCCCCTTCTTGAGCAGCCCACTTGAACTCCCTCCCTTCCCTCCTTACTTCCTACAAATTTGATGCATGCCCCCTTTATTTTCTATAAACCCCCCTCATACCCCTCCCCCACTTTTTAACGATACCCCTATTCATTTCCCCTTATTCCTCCGTAATAACCCCTACAACGTTTCCCTATTTCCAAACTATACCCCTCCCCCTTTTCATGCATTTCCTACTGTTGAGAATCAAGCTCAACTTGGTCTAGTGTGTGAACTCACCTTGAGAGTGAATAAACACTCCAACGGTCAAGAGTCAACATTATCTCACCTCTTTGTATTCTAGCATTTAGTATGAGTCATAGAATCATATTCTATGACACATAACTTATGAGCTTTCACATTCCCCATGCTCCATGAGTCTTGTAGTTAATGAAGAGAGAGGGCGACATAATAAAGCACCCTCCTCCCACCTTGTATTAAGTCGAGTCTTTCTCCTTTGTTAATACAACCTACCTTGCGTATACTCTGTGTCTTACTTCTCACTCACTCACTCACTCTCTCTCTCTCATACACACAGTTCACACCTATTCCGCTACACAAGAATCATACCCGATTCTTTACACCTACATATACCCCCCCCCCCCCCCCCCTGCCCCTTTACACATAACGCCGGCGACTAAGAACCGACTGATCGCTATCGTAGCTTCGCTACATAGCTCGCATTCGAAGAGAGAAGAAGAAGAAGAAGAATCGACATAATGAATACTCAAATGGGGAGCGCTCTCCCTACCGAGAAGTTGGATCGAAACAACTTCGCATCTTGGGAGTACAAGATGCACCAATACCTTGTCGGACAAGGCTATTGGAGCTACATCAAAGGAGCGCATGAAGACCGACCCGCCGAAGCAGCTCCCGGATACGCGACATGGGAGCAAGCCGCAAGCCGCGTGATGTATTGCTTGGCGACATGTGTTCACGATCACATGCTCGGCTACATTCGCGAAGCCAAGACGCCAAAGGAGGCATGGGAAAATCTACGAAAGATTTTCGCGGCAAACATGACCGCGAGGAAGCTTCAACTCCGCCAAGAGTTGAACAACATTCAACAAAGGGACATGTCCATCCTGACATACACCTCGAAGATCAAGGAGCTTTGCGATTCACTTGACTCAATAAGCGTAAATATCGATGATGATGAGATGGTTCAAATATGCCTCGGCAACCTCGCACCACGGTTCAGCGCGATGCGAACCGCCGTTCTAGCACGGGAGAAATCTCCCTCCTTCTTCGAGCTCCAATCAATGCTATTGGTCGAAGAAAATCACGTGCGTACAAGGAGCAATGAGTCGGAAGGCCACATGCTCTACATGCACTCGAACGGAGGAAGAGGACGCAGACGGTCGAGAGGCCGATTCGGCCAAGGACAAGGCGGACGAGGTCCGACCTACGATAACAACTCCCAATTTCGGCCGCAAAGCGAAAGCCAACGAGGAACCTTCGTAAGAAGGGGGAGCTTCCACTCTGGCTTGAGCCGTCAAAACGCAACCGAATGTGGATATTGCGGAAAGCTCGGCCACCACGAAGAAGAGTGCCAAAAGAAGATGCGTGAATCGGCTTCCACAAGCCGACAACTCAAGAATTACGCGCACAATTCCGACTATGAAGAGTATAGCGGAATGTACGGGAACAACTCTAACTACGAAGATCGTGGCGGAATGTATGCACGCAACTCCGACCGTGGCAGAATGTTCATGATGAAACATAGAGCAAACTCTATGTCGGCCTCTACCTCAACTCGTGCCCTCAATCCAGAGGACGTATGGTTTGTTGACTCCGGAGCCTCAAACCATATGACATCCCACAAAGAATGGTTTCTCGAACATCGAGAGCTGGAGCAACCCGGTTATGTCGAAACCGGAGATGACACTACGCACCCGATTTGGCACATCGGCAATGTTTCGTTCGGCGAAAGAGGTAAGCAAACATACATTAAAAATGTTTTGCATGTTCCCACCATCACGAAGAATTTGGTCTCGATCGGCCAAATGGTTGAGCAAGGGATGCAAGTACGATTCGACCAAGAAGGGTGCTTCATCGAAAAAGAAGGCCAAATCATCGCACGCGGAAGAAGAGAGGGCCGAATGTTCATTCTCGATTCACGCGAGATGAAATCCGCCATGTTCGCGAAAAGCAAGAAAGCCGACTTTGACATAGAGCTATGGCACAAGCGAATCGGCCACATCAATCTCAACAAACTCAAAGCAATGAAATCGAAAGGAGTCGTCATCGGACTCCCGACATTCAAAGAAAAGGAGATTGAAGGTGTATGCGAAGCGTGCCAATTCGGCAAGCAACACCGACACCCATTCCCGAAAGAGCGGAACGTGAGCAAAGGTCTACTCGACGTAGTCCATTCCGACGTATGGGGACCGGCGCAGACGGCTACTGTCATGAGATGGCAAGACTCGAACCCATGACCTTATGGTATATGGGTCGAGCTCTTAACCATCTCACCATCTATTGTAATTCATAGAATATTATTTTCATTTATGTTTTATTATAAGAAAATAATGTATATTCCAGATTTCTCTGGAACATTCTAGAAGCTTCAGGATTATTCCTGAGAACACTATAAAAGAAGGCACTAAGCATTATGTTGAACCAAATTGGTTCAACACCAGTCTTAAGCCTCTTAGTCGATTTGTACTTATCTTTCATATAATATAAGAGCTGCTGTCATCATCCTATTTCCCTCTCTCTCTCTCTCCTCTTCTCACTTCCTCTCTCTCGGGAATCTTACGCAGTCCCGTCCTCTTAGTACTAATAGTACTACTCTTCTTAGTACTAATTCCATCTCTGTTTTAGTACTATTCCTGACAGTTTGAACCAATTTGTCCCTCTAGCCTACTTGTCACTCTCCCTCATCCTCCTACCCTTTCCCCTATACTATGGCTACTGTTAGCGCCCAAGAATACCAATCCGTTTTCTCCGAGCTACAGTGCCTAAAAGAAAAGTTTGTTGCCTTGGAACAAGAAAACCAGCGGCTGATAGGGGATCTGCAACAAATCGCTCTAGAAAAACAACAAACGCAACAACAACATGGGGAGTTAGCGTTACGGGTACAACAACTCGAAGCAGCGTTGCAACAACAAGGATCCAGTCCCCAAGGATTTCATAAAGAGCCCAAGATTGGACTTCCTGTGAAATTTGATGGAACGCGTTCGCAATTTCGGGGATTCCTTAATCAGGTACGCTTAGTCATCCAGATGCATCCTTCCCGATATCCCACTGATGCATCTCGAGTCGGCCTAATAGGCACGCTACTTAGCGGCTCAGCCTTGGCATGGTTCGCTCCGCTTCTAGAAAAACAATCGCCCTTGCTTAATAACTTTGAAGATTTTATTGGTGAGTTTAAAGCCTGCTTTGGAGACACCGACAACATCAGGACGGCGATCAACAAGATCCGGCGATTGCGTCAAGGCGATCGTCCAGCCTCTGCCTACGCGGCGGATTTCCGCCTACTTGCTTCAGATATACCCTGGGATGATCAAGCACTAATGGAGCAGTTTCGCTATGGCTTGCGAAACGATGTCAAAGATCTACTTCTAACTTTCCCCGAAGAACCAAAGTCTCTTACGGAGGCAATCAGTCGAGCAGTTCGATGTGACAACCGCCTTTTTGAACGGCGTTCAGAACGTCAATTACAGATACCACGCTCTAGGCCAGAGCCCACTTACGCCGCAGTCGCGGCTAAACCGTTTGCACGAGACATACCTCAAGCAAATACTTCGACACCGATGGAGATCGATACCATGCGTCGACGCGGCCCGTTATCGGAAGAAGAAAAGCAACGACGACGTGCCAATCGATTATGCCTTTATTGCGGTGGACCAGGACATATCGCCATCAATTGTCCCCATAGGCCAAGAAGACAGGTAAATCAAATTGTCGCCTGTACTAAACCTGAGTCAATTCCTCCCTTCGGAGTGTCTGATAGTAGTAATAGTACTAATAGAGTGTCAGATAGTATTCATAGTACTAATAGCCCAAGTATCTCAAATAAATTTGAAATCCTTAGTCAATTAGATGAAGAGTTAAACGATTGAGTCCAGCCAAAATAGGAGCCATTTGGTTGGACAGCAGCCCTAGATCTGTACAGCCCATTAGTGGTTCCATTCCTTCCAAGCAAGTTAGCAATGTGTTCCTAGCCCAAGTCATTGTTAGTACTAAAAGTACTCCCCCAGTACCCGTCCTAGCACTTTTAGATTCCGGAGCTAATTCCTGTTTCATGGATCGAAATTTTGCCCAAGCTTCTCAGATATCCTTAAGAAAACTTCCTTGTCCCGCATCTGTAGTGGTCATTGATGGTCGTCCCATTGCTTCCGGGAATATTGTAGAAGAATCAGAACCCATTCAAGTTGTCCTAGGTAGTTTTGTGTGTATAATATCATTTAATATAATTACTAGTCCAGAGCATCCCATTGTCCTAGGATTACCTTGGCTTGAGTTACATAATCCAGCCATAGATTGGAGAACAAGAGAAGTCCGATATCGACCACCCCAAGAATCAACTCGCCGAGTTTCGACCATTTCACTCCATCAACTACGCGAAGAAGGACCCAAGGAGGCAATGTTCCTATTTTCCATATCAGTACATCCTTCCAGCACTATTAAGAAGGACTCCTCAGTACAACTTCCGGCAAAATATCATCCTTATGCCGATGTATTTGACAAGGTAAAAGCCGGTACCCTTCCTCATCACCGTCCCTATGACTGTCCCATCGATTTACAACCAGGAACCGAGCCACCATGGGGACCAATTTACAACCTGTCACCCACCGAGTTAGAAGTCCTTCGAGCCTACATAGAGGAGAACTTGGCAAGCGGGTTCATCCGTCATTCGAAATCTCCGGCCGGTGCACCCATCTTCTTTGTCAAGAAGAAAGATGGCTCACTTCGTCTTGTCGTTGATTACCGCGGATTAAATAAAGTCACCATCCGGAATAGGTATGCACTTCCTCTTATATCAAGTCTTTTAGAGCGAGTTAATGGTGCCAAGTTTTTTACTAAAATCGACCTACGCGGAGCGTATAATCTCGTGCGGATCCGACCGGGAGATGAGTGGAAGACCGCTTTTCGCACGCGGTATGGGCATTTTGAGTATACTGTTATGCCGTTTGGCCTAACCAATGCACCCGCAGTTTTCCAACACATGGCAAATGATATATTCAGAGACCTCTTGGATATCTGTTTGATCATTTATCTGGATGATCTGTTGATTTATTCGAAGACCCAGGAAGAGCATGACTCTCATGTACTATTAGTACTAAAGCGACTCCGCGAGAATGGTCTTTATGCCAAGCTAGAAAAATGTAGCTTTGACTGCAAGCAAGTGGAATTTCTAGGCTACGTCATCTCCTCAAAGGGCATCGCCATGGATCCAGCTAAGATCCAAACTGTACTAGAGTGGCAAATTCCACGGTCGGTACGAGATGTACAATGTTTTCTAGGTTTTGCTAACTTCTACCGTAAGTTTATACAGGATTACTCGAAGATTATTTTACCTCTCACACAACTTACGAAGAAGGGCCAAGCATTTCTTTGGTCCATTGAAGCAGATATGGCTTTTCGGCATCTTAAGAAAGCCTTTACATCAGCACCGATTCTAGCTCATGTGGATACAAGCAAACCATTCATCATGGAGGCCGACGCATCAGATTTCGCCCTCGGTAGCATCCTTTCTCAACAAGGTGATAAAGAAGAGTTGCATCCGGTGGCTTTCCATTCGCGCAAATTCGATGTCGCAGAAATCAACTACGAAATACATGACAAGGAGTTATTAGCCATCGTGGATTCATTTGTACAATGGCGGCATTTCTTAGAGGGCTCTCCACATCAGGTCATTGTCTTCAGCGATCATAAAAATCTTGCTTATTTTCAGAACGCTCGCGTACTAAATCGACGGCAAGCTCGGTGGGCGCAATTCCTCACGCGTTTCGACTTCAAAATCACATATCGACCGGGGAAGCAGCAAGGAAAAGCAGATGCACTATCACGACGTTCATATCTTGCACCTCGTCCTGGTGAAGCAACATTTGATAATCAAAAGCAAGTAATCTTGGGACCAACACGATTGCACACGACGCGGATTTTTCACACCCCGATGGATTCACGGATTACCGATGACATACGTGCAACCTTGAAGACGGATAGTTTTGCTCAAGACATCCTGGCGCACATTGATACTTCTCGGGCATCCTGTTCTCAGTCTCAACAACCAGGTATTGACTACCGACAATTCGAATATCATGATGGTTTGTTATTCTTTAAAAAGCGCGTATATGTCCCCGATTGCTCCTGTCGCCTTCAAATTGTCCAACATTGTCACGACACCCATACGGCGGGACATTTCGGTAGTACTAAGACGTTGGAGCTAGTGCAGCGATCTTTTTGGTGGCCCCACATGCGCCGTTTTGTCGACGACTACGTTCGGACCTGTGATGCTTGCTGCCGAGCAAAGATGCCACGACACCATCCATATGGCTTGTTGGAACCTTTACCAATTCCAACTAAGCCATGGCAGTCTATTTGTCTTGATTTTATCACAGATCTGCCGGTCTCGAAAGGGTTCGATGCTATCCTAACCGTCGTCGATCGATATACGAAGATGGCACATTTTGTGCCATGTACTAAAGCCATCACTAGCGAGGAAACCGCCGCTCTTGTTATGCGTGAGGTTTTTCGGCATCATGGCCTCCCAGACAGTATTATCAGTGACCGAGGCCCGCAATTTGTCTCCAAATTTTGGCAGCATCTCTTCAAGATGCTCAAGGTCTCCTGCAACCTCTCCTCCGGCTACCATCCTCAGACCGACGGACAGGCGGAACGAACAAACCAAACGCTGGAGCAATATCTCCGGTGTTTCCTGAGTTATCAACAGGACGATTGGGCCGAGATTCTCCACTTTGCGGAGTTTGCGTATAATAATGCTATTCACTCCTCGACTCGGGTCTCCCCATTTTTCGCTTATATCGGTTTCCATCCTCGCTGGTCGGTGATCGACACTCCGGAGCTACCTACCAACCCTCGTGCCGAGGATCATTTGGAGAGGCTACGCAAGATCCAGATGGATCTCTCTACTCACCTTCGTCATGCTCAACACACACAGAAGACTTATGCGGATCGTCATCGGATTCCCTCCTCTTTTGCCATCGGAGATCGAGTATGGCTCTTACGTCGTCACATCAAGACTACTCGACCGTGCGACAAGTTGGATTATCGACGACTCGGTCCTTTCCGTATTACGGGGAAGATTAATGATGTCACCTTCCGCCTTGATCTCCCTCCGCAGCTTCAGATACATCCGGTTTTCCATTGTTCTCTTCTTGAACCTTATAAAGCAAACACCATTCCCGATCGTGTGACACCACCGCCGCCCCCACTGGAGTTGGACGCCGGCCCGGAGTATGAAGTTGCTGCCATCCTCGATTCCAAACTTGTTCGCAACAAACTCTATTACTTGGTCGATTGGCTCGGTTATAGTCCGAGCGAACGTACTTGGGAACCCGTCGAGAATGTTGCCAATGCACAAGATCTTCTTGCTGATTTCCACCGAAAGTATCCGGACAAACCCGGTCCGCAAGTAGCGCTGACTCGTTTCACTCGTCGTCTTTAAGGGGGAGATAGTGTCATGAGATGGCAAGACTCGAACCCATGACCTTATGGTATATGGGTCGAGCTCTTAACCATCTCACCATCTATTGTAATTCATAGAATATTATTTTCATTTATGTTTTATTATAAGAAAATAATGTATATTCCAGATTTCTCTGGAACATTCTAGAAGCTTCAGGATTATTCCTGAGAACACTATAAAAGAAGGCACTAAGCATTATGTTGAACCAAATTGGTTCAACACCAGTCTTAAGCCTCTTAGTCGATTTGTACTTATCTTTCATATAATATAAGAGCTGCTGTCATCATCCTATTTCCCTCTCTCTCTCTCTCCTCTTCTCACTTCCTCTCTCTCGGGAATCTTACGCAGTCCCGTCCTCTTAGTACTAATAGTACTACTCTTCTTAGTACTAATTCCATCTCTGTTTTAGTACTATTCCTGACAGCTACATTCGACGGATGTCGATATTACGTGCTCTTCATCGACGACTTCTCTAGGCACACTTGGATCTACCCGATGCGGCAAAAGAGCGAAGTGTTCGGACACTTCCAAACATTCAAGAATGAAGTCGAGAAAGCCACGGGCCGACATGTATGTTGCCTTCGATCGGATAGCGGCAAGGAGTACTTCTCGGACGATTTCACGGCGTATCTCCGAAAAGAAGGAATTTAGCGAGAATTCACTTGCCGACACACTCCGCAAACAAACGGGGTAGTCGAGCGCCAAAATCGACACATCGTCGAAGTAGCGCGGGCTATGATGAACGAGAAGCATATGCCCAAGTCATATTGGGCCGAAGTTGCAAATACGGCCGTCTACCTAATGAACCGGTGCACAACATCCGGTGTGCATGAGGTCACTCCGCAAGAAAAATACTTCGGAAAGAAGTCGGAGTTATCGTAGACCCGGATATTCGGCGCGATAGCGTACGTGCACATCCCTGACGAGAAGTGTCAAAAGCTTGACCCGAAGTCGGAGAAATGTATCCTCGTAGGATACTGACTCGAACAAAAGGGGTACAAGTGCTACAACCCCTCAACTCGAAAATCTCGAGTAAGTTGAGACGTCATTTTTGACGAGTCCGCATCCTGGTACGCACCAGAGACAACTTCGCCTCCGACTCCGCTCGACTCGGAATTTGCCGAACAAGAGATCGAGGATGAAGATCTCCCTACGCGCATGATCGAAGAAAGTCCGATCACGATCTGACTGTGAGGACCACAAGAGCCTTTGAGCGATCAAAGCACATCACGGCCTAGCCCGAAGATGGACAAAGGCAAGGCGAAAATGGCGGAATATGAAGACGATCGCTTTGACGACGATGAATCGACTCACTCACTCGACAGTGAGTTCGGCGGCTTCGATGTACCAATCGGAGCTAAGAAAGCCCTCATCTCTGCAAATGAAAAGCTCCGCTGATCCACTCATGAAAAGAACCCCGTAAGCCGATTCAGCTACAATGATTATATGGTGTACCATTACGCCTTTATGATGAAGGTAGCAATAGTACGGGAGCCGGAAACCTTTTCCGAAGCAGCCAAGGATTTGCGATGGATCAAAGCCATGAACGAGGAGATGCAGGCACTACACAAGAACGAGATGTGGGATCTCGTTCCCACCTCACCACACAAAAAGGCGATCGGATTTAGATGGATTTACAAAGTGAAGTACAACGCCGACGGTTCCGTCAACCGCTACAAAGCGCGACTCGTAGCGAAAGGCTACGCCCAAACGCACGGAGTTGACTACGAGGAGACCTTTGCCCCGGTGGCAAAGATGACAACGGTGCGGACCGTAATTGCGCTTGGCGCGGCGAAAGGGTGGCACCTCCATCAAATGGACGTCAAGAACGCCTTTCTACAAGGCGAATTAGAAGAGGAGGTGTACATGATACAACCACCCGGTTTCAACTCGAGCACCCATCCGAAAGCTGTATGCCGACTCAAGAAGCCACTCTACGGCCTCAAGCAAGCACCGCGTGCTTGGCATTTGAAGATAATGCAATTTCTTCATCAAATCGGCTTCCGTATGTCAAAATCGGACAACTCCCTCTACATACGAAGCGATTCCGCAAGTCTGATCGTCATCATCTTATATGTGGATGACCTAGTCATTGGAGGTGAGCATCTCGTCGAAATCAATAAGGTCAAATCCCTCCTTTCCGACAAGTTCGAGATGACGGACATGAAGGAACTCCACTATTTCCTTGGCATCGAGGTAATTCGGACTCCGACCGGAATCATGATTTCTCAACGGCACTACATCCTCAACTTGTTATACAAGTTCGGTATGGCTAAGTGCAACTCCGTGGCAACCCCGCTCGATCATAATCTCAAACTAGATGTGAACTCCGGCACCAAAGCGTGTGAGCCGACTCAGTATCGACAACTCATCAGGAATCTCATCTACCCCACGATCACTTGACCTGATCTCAGTTATCCGGTCGGTCTCCTTAGTCAATTCATGCAAACAATGCGTGATACTCACTTGGATTGCGCTAAGCGAGTTCTACGGTACGTGAGCGGCACAATGGATTGCGGCATCCTCTACAAGACCGCGATGCCAATTCGCCTCGAGGGGTATACAGATGCCGATTGGGCCAGCTACAAAGCCGATAGAAGATCAACCTCCGGATTTGTTTTCTCCCTCGGTAGCGGAGCAATATCCTGGACTAGCAAGAAGTAGCCTACCGTCGCTCTTTCGAGTACGGAGGCGGAATATAGGGGCGCAACCGTAGCTGCGTGTGAAGCCGTATGGCTCAAGAGGATTTTGAAGGATCTGGGCGTACCCATCAAGGATTCGACTTCCCTTTACTACGACAACATGAGCAATATCTATCTGGCTCGGAACCCGGTGTTCCACGCGCGGAATAAGCACATCGAAGTGCACTATCACTTCATCCGAGAGCACGTTCTAGCTGGCGATGTCGACCTACAACACATTAGCACAAATCTTCAAACGACCGACATCTTCACTAAAGCCTTAGGAGCCGACAAGCTGTGGCAATTCATGACCGATCTCGGATTGACGATCCCTGACCTGCCAAGCTTGAGGGGGAGTATTGAAGATATTACACAATTATATGTGGATTCCGCAAGCCGCGCACACTACGCAAGAACACGTGGATTACACAACCACGCAACGAAGCCGCGAAGAGCCGATTTATCGCGCAAAGCCACGAAGAAAGACGCAAGCCAAAGCATAGACTTCGCAACTACGCACAACACAAGCTGGAGCACGGATTCCGCAACTTCGCATAAATGCGAGTCGACGCGGACTCCGGAATGCGAGTCGAAGCGGATTTCGGATACTGTCTGAAACCAACCCGACTTGAGCTTGAGGGGGCATGTTGAGAATCAAGCTCAACTTGGTCTAGTGTGGGAACTCACCTTGAGAGTGAATAAACACTCCAATGGTCAAGAGTCAACATTATCTCACCTCTTTGTATTCTAGCATTTAGTATGAGTCATAGAATCATATTCTATAACACATAACTTATGAGCTTTCACATTCCCCATGCTCCATGAGTCTTGTA